>NC_071284.1:34069361-34131861 GCF_001660625.3 Ictalurus punctatus
GTTCGATAAAAAAAAAATCATTTTACGCTATTTCAAGTTATTATTTTGAACGATCTCGTCATTGTCTCGTATTTCAAGGTTTTATATCATTATATTGAGTTATTAACCGTGTAAATATCTTGTTATTTTAAGATATGTTGTTATTTTGAGTCATTATCCGGTTATTATCTCACTGTGCGAGTTAATATCTCGTTATCATCTCAGTGGTTTCATATTTGTCTCGATTGTGAGTTATTATCTCGGTTTTGTCTTGGTGGTATCTCGTCGTAATATTATGATCTCCTTATTATTTTGTTATTATCTTGTTGTCTCGATATATGTCCTTATGCCGAATCTTAATTTGTTATTTTTTTTTTTTTAAATCTTTATTATTTGGAGTTATTTTGAGTTACTTATGAATTATCTCGTTATTGTCTCATTGCGTAAACTCCTCTGTTTGTTCTTTTCGAACTACGAGCTCACACTAATACATTAACGCTAGCAAATTATATATATATATATATATATATATATATATATATATATATATATATATATATATATATCAACACTCCATGCTCCATTATCTTCCTAAAGCGTTCTTCGTTTCGTCCCTCTGGAGAACCCTGAAAGGCTCTTTTATGTAGAACCCATAACAGGGTTTCCGTTTTGAGATAGAGTAAGACAGGTTCCAAGTGGAACCTTTTGCGCATTCTTCTAAACAACCGATATCCATCCAAAGAACTCTTGGGGAACGCCGGCAGATGTTTGTTTGTTTGTTTGTTTGTTTGTTTGTTTCTAAAAGAGCTTAAGGATTAAAACTGAACGTCTTTTATGCATTTTTATTACAAGTTTAAGACAAACACATGCACACACACACACACACACGAAGAGAAAGAGGAAAGAGTAGAGGTGTAAACCTGTGTGTCCAAATCGGCGCTGTCTGCAGCGGGGGAAAGGTGACAGGAGGAGAGAAAAAAGACAGGAACAACAAAATTAACTGGAGTAGTGAGACTTCCAGAGGCGCTGATCTTTAAATTACACAAATTACACACTGTTATAATGATTCATGGCTGACGGGAAAGGGCCAAACAGAATGAGCCAGCAGAGTGAGTCATACACACACACACACACACACGCGCGCACGCACGCTCGCACGCACACATGCACACACACATAATTATGCTTTATCCATTCTGTACGTTGTACATAGAAAGGCTTGTCCTATATATACAATACGGTGCTCTCCATTAATATTGGCACCCCTTGGTAAATCTGAGCAAAGGAGGCTGTGAAAAATCGTCTTTTGTGCTTAACCTTTCGACCTTTTATTTAAAAAATTCACCAAAATACTCTGCTCTCTTAGATATCAAACAATTGCAAACACAACACAGGTGTATTGAAAAAAAAAATCTCTGTTAAATATAGGTGTGCAACAATTATTGGCACCCCTATGAATTCATATTAAGAAAAATATACTTGAAGTACATTCCCATTGATATTTTACATTTTATTAGTGCACCTGGGTGACTCGGAACAGGAAATTGTTCAACCATGACTTCCTGTTTCACAGGGGTGTAAATATGAAGTAACACACAGGCCAAATTCCCTTATTCATTCATAACAATGGGTAAGACCATGCTTATGTACATTCGCATGTTTAAACATTAAGCCCCGCCTCCTGGATGATCGCGCATTTGTGTACAATTTATTTTAGCATTTGAAACCTGAAAGTTTAAATAAAATCTCCTGATTATTTCGTGAACCCACAGGGAATGCCACTAATGGTGTCAGAAACACTGAAACTCTCTAGACCTCGACCGGGTCGATCTCCGGATCTCCAGCCTCGGAGTGGAGCGTGATGCTCACCTCGTTAGCGTCTGGTTAAAAGCTAATGGATACTCCAAGCTATTAGCAGAATCTTTATTCCAAAGGGGTGTTAGGAGATTTTCATAAGCTTTAAAGGGGACAGAAGTACGACGTTACACGTTCCTTATGTACACATTATACAATTTATTTAATGATAAATTCAAGTTTAATGATCGGTATCATCAGAAGGGCTAGAAATCCTAAATGCGGATTATTAACCTGTATGCTAGCTGGCAAATTTGCATAGCATGGTTAGTGTTTAAGCAAGGTGCACCTAAGACTGGTACGCTTTTAGAAAATTATTATTGTCTTATCTGGATAGTTAAGCTTCTAGACTTAACCCTTTCCGCCTAAAAATGTTATGTAACAGCAGCTAAGAAATACAGTTGCTAATATGAAAAATCTTTAATCACACTCCCACTACTATTGTGTAGCTTATAACCAACGCACCCACGAATTTGTCATAATCCATACTATCAGTGTTTATAACGAGTCTGAATGTTGTGGTTCGAGATGGTCATTTTATTTTTTTTTATCTTACTGCTCCCTGAACTCAAAGGAAATCTTTAACCATCACCATCTCTTATTCAAATTTATATGAATTTCTCATGAACTCACTGCTGATACAATCTGAGTTAAAAAAAAATATATTGCTGATTAACAAAAATATCAACGAAAAAAAAAACAATAATTAACAAATGAGATAAAACAATAAAAGAAAAAAATGATTAAAAAAAACAACTAAAAAGGTAAAAAAAAAAAACATACAATAAGTAAAAAAAGCCAAAAAAAAACCCTACCAAAAAAGCTAAAAATAAACACAATAACAAAAAGTGAAGAAATGTAATAACTGAGAGAATTTAAAAAACAATAATAAAAAAAAAACCCAAACAAAAACAGTAAGTAAAGACATATAAAAACAAACAAACAACAACAACAACAAAACGCAATACTAAAACAGTGAAAAAAACAAACTAACTAAATAACAATACCTAAAAATTATGAGTAAAAAAGTTAAAGAAAAGAAAAAAAAAAAAGAAATACTTGGTTAAACAATAAGAAATTCTAGAAATGAATGCATTTATCTAGAAGGGGAAAAAAAAATAAAGCCTTTTCAGGTGGTGTGAGTCTGTTAGTGGTCTAATCATCGACGTTTAAAAACCTCTCACTATAAATATGACCCACACACCACTGGGATGAAATACAGTAGCTGTGGTTTATTATTCTGTGGTTCTCATGGAAACGACTCCTGACTAGGTGTAAATTCTGTACAGGTTGTTGTAAAAAGTGTAGTTTATGATCAGTTGGTGCAGCGGTCTTATACAGCATTTTGTTCAGGACGCTATGATCAACCAACCCAGGAAATGTCCCTGTATATGTGGCTGTGCTGTGCATGTAGCCTGTCCAAAAGATTTGGGTTATTGCATATACATCTACTTATCTGGGGGGAAAAAATGGAGAAATTGTGTTTTACAAGTGAATGTAGAATTTTGAGAACATGGACTAGTGTTATAGGCCATTTCTGCTTTATAGTAAACAGTAAACTTACTGTAAAATAAAGAGGGGTAGTAAAAGTACCCGGAATTAAAGTGTAACTCACTTTTAATCTGGTAAAAGTTCAAGTACATCTTCACATTTCACTCAAGGTAAAGTAGACAATGGGATGCCTTCACTGACAACAAGTCTAGTCCTTTATGTTACTAATGCGTATGTCAGAAATACCCTTAAATATACTTCAAAAGCTACTGAAGAAAAGGTATGTCAGACATCCGACCTTGCTGTGACCTTGAGTCCGTTTGGATAAATTCCACAATCTGATCAGTTCATCTCCTGGTTACACTGATCATTCCATATAAATCCTACAAACATTCAGGAAAACACAATACCACCACCACTGAGCAGCGGAGGCATAAAAAGTACCCCCACAGTGTTGCTACAGGAGTCCCCCAGGGCTCAGTACTCGGTCCACTCTTGTTCTCCCTGTACACTAAATCTTATGATCTGCTCTGGACAGTGAAATTGTTCATTGTTTATTGAAATCGTTTTCATTAAGTGTTAGATTGTGAGCAGGAACAATTCAATATCGCCCAAACATCATGGTAATTCTGATCATGCAAATACAACGTAATGATGAATCCGTAAGTGTACCGTACATAGCAGCAGATTCGATTATAGCGAGTGATATTAGCGCTCATTCCCACTGACGCCGGACGGAAATAGAATTTCACGCTTGGTTTGGACTTCAACCCTAACCCTGTGTCCATTAGCAGGATGGATTACGTATTAAACGTTTTACAGACCCAAAGGTACAACATTTCTAAAGCCGGCACTTCTTTTCCGCTCTTCTTCTCCTAGACACCATTGCTGTTTTGAGAAAAGATGACCTTTTTTTTGACACGAGGAAAAAGCACTACTTTACAAACAGGTCAAAGAAGAGCTCCGCATATAAGTTGGATCGTCTCGCGTCTGTCTTTTGATCTCAAACTCAAATGTCTTCAGTATACAGCACAAACAAAAGAACTGGCCTTGCTGTTCCAAGACTTTCTGAAAGGACTGTATATTATGAGCGAGTCTAACCTGGTTAGTGAAAGCCCTCGGGAGTGTGGATTAGCATCTGAATACAGTAGCAGCTGAGTGATGATTAGCCTGGCGATGAGAACAATTTCTCCGAGTCCTTTCTGGCTTCTCAAATGTCTGGAAGAGCTTTAACACTATCTCTTAGACGTTCTCACATCTTGGTTTTTCACCTTTCCTCCTCTCTGTCTCTTTCTATCAGCCATGAAAGGTATGTTATTTCCTGCTCTAAAGAGCTGTCACATGACGAGGAGGAAAAAAAACCCAGTTCTGTTAAATGACAGCAACTGATACAGATGCAGAGTTCGGAGTTTACGAACGCGATTGCTTTTGTTGCCACTGATTCAATCAGTGCTTCCCGAACTTCAGGGATTAGCATTAATCTTTTTTTTAAGAGTTCGACCTGGACCGTGTTTGCCATCACGATGAGTCATAGGGTCTCGTTAAAATAATTACAAGGGAACTGGCGGTAAATGAGGAAACACAACGGTGCTCTAAGGTACTTGCTCCTTCCCGGCTCTTTGCAAAGTAAACACCAAGCGTTTGGCAGATGCTTTTATCCAGTCGAACGGGCTAAGGGCCTTGCTCAGGCTTGGTGGTACTGGGATTCAAACTCACAACCTTACAATCGGTAATCTGAGTAATCTGAGGGGGAAAAAAGCACATTTGTGACTTGTAGCATTACAAAAATATTCTCAATTCATGCGTCTTTAGTGAGTGCTTAATCTTGGGCATAGCGGATCCCAGGGACGTTAAATGCAAAGCTGGTGTACACACTGTTGGGGTGCAAACGCATTGCAGAGCACTGTGCGTGCGTTTTGATTCTCATTCACAATTTATATTCACCAATCCCCCTACTGGCTGTGTTGAGCATGTGGAAGGAAAACGGAGAATCCGGAGGAAACCCAACCAGACATAGGGAGAACATGCCCAGAAATTTGAGCTCTGGATTGAACCGGGGACCAGGCAGCAATTTGATTAATCTTTTGTAACTGCTTTATCCTGGTCATGGTGGTGGTGGACCCAGAGTCTATCCTGGCAACAATGGGAGTGAATACACTCTGGATGGGATGGCAGTCCATTACAGGGCTCCATGCACATACTCAATCAAACAGTAGCAAGTACATTTTCTCCCTGAGGTGACACGAGGAAGAAACCTGCAGAGGAACATCCGGTCGAGACCCAGGTAGTGCGATTATAAATCATTGCTCTTCTCAAACTGTACGCTACAACTGTAAGTCAAGCAGTGCTAAGGGTTTTAAAAGGAACTCGAGCGTGAGCATCATTAGCGTTTTAAATTGACGTCTCGCATCACAAACCGGAGATCTAAACTGTTCAAAGATTGAGACTTGAGTGTGAAATGTTCACAGAAATTGCTGCCTTCAGGCTATCCATTGAGGAACATCCACAGCCTTCTTCGCAGGTGTGTGTTCTTCTCTCTTTTTATTTTTTCACGCGTTTAGTAGGCGACAGCACTGCACCTTTTAATCATCAAACGTCCGCACGTGCTAAACGAACTCCTACACAAATACAAATCTCCACCTGATTGAGTTTAATTGTTTATGAGCTAAACGGACACTGGAGAGTTCATCGCGGTGCTTTGCCTGCAATTCTCATAACCCACTCATCATCAATTATCAGGTTCTGAACGAGTTGAGCTGGACGTATCAGAGCGGAAATATGAGGAAATTCTGAAGACGGGATCTGATTTGTAAAACAGAGCTG
The DNA here is from genome assembly GCF_001660625.3 of Ictalurus punctatus. Classification (NCBI taxonomy): domain Eukaryota; kingdom Metazoa; phylum Chordata; class Actinopteri; order Siluriformes; family Ictaluridae; genus Ictalurus; species Ictalurus punctatus. The sequence goes on from NC_071284.1 coordinate 34,075,509, forward strand.
TATTCCATCATTATTCATGCAAGGGATGAGAGCGTGCAGTGTGAAGTCACTGTGCTTTCTGAATGTATGTCTCACATCTAGGTCAAGAGCTGGCAGATTGTAAAGTGAGTAAGGCAGTGCGGAAATTCCCCTGTTGCCTAGATTGACTGTAATAAACTCCACACCACTCAAGTGCTCTCAACCAAAGCATACTGTCAAGTTTGTTGTACTCACACAAAGTAGGCAGCCCTTGCATTCAGACACTAGTCTATCTGTGGCTGAAAGGAAACCACTGGGTCTGGTAATGGTACCCGGTGACCCATTAAATACAGTATGTTTTCTCAGTAGTAATCGCTAATTCAACGAAAAGCATGAATGCAACGTTGCAATTTTAGTCAATTAAGGGTATTTGGTTTGTTTTGGTTTCACACATAATTGAACAAGAAAACAAAGAAACTGTTGGCGTAAGACTGAAAACATGCTCATTACACTCGTTGGTCAGATGGAAAAGGGTAAACAGACCGTTACCGTGTGTGTGTGTGTGTATAGAAATCACAAAATGCACCAACCAGCACTAAATAACTGACTAGATAAGTATGTAAACTAGCTCGTTTTCTCTTTTTGCTTGTCAGCCCAAATGTCACGAACACATTTTCAAAGTTTGCACCTCAGGGTTCAGTTTAGCAACTTACAAGTTCTACAAAAACAAGCTGCAACCCCAAACATTACATTTTCTTGCCGCAATTAAATATCACTAGAGTTCGCTTGGAAGTGGACCAAGATGCTCTCAGGCCTGAGTGTGATTGCCGTGTCTTCACGTACCTGAAGAACCACACCGAGGGGGAGAACACACCAGGGTTCCGTTCAAACGGACTGAATGGTGTGTGTGCAGTGTAATGGTAGATTCATATTTTCATCTCTGTGAAGAGTAGTGGCGCCATTTGCGCCACTTGTGTCCACCGGCATAATTTCTGACTGACTGAAACACTATAAGATCGCTGTCCCCACTACGACCACACACAAACACAGACGCACACATAAATCAATAGCAAATTTAAAAGGCCCGATATCATCTTCCACATCAAACACCTGCAATCAATGTTTAGCCCTTTCCCGGGCTACCTTCAAAGCCTTCAAAAGAATCAGAGGTTTCTAGCATTAAAGCACAGCCACTCAGACATGAGTTAGTCGATGACCCTCTTTCTGTTTTTCACTTATATTGTGGTTTACAATCATATAGTCTGACCACAAAGCACATCCTGCCAAATTAGCTGAAAACAAAAGGAACCTTGTCTTTTAAATTCTTCCTAAGCCGTCATTATTGATTACCCCGTCATAAAACCTGCATCTTCAAGCTGCATTAAATAATTATCTGGAGGTCGAATGAGCAAGTACCTACCTCCAGCCAGAATCTGTTGCTCAAGCTCAGCCATTTGCTTCCTATATGCTCTCAAAGCAGCTTCTTTAAACGTTGGTCGTGTCCTTTTCTTGGGCGCTGGTTCTTCCACTGGGGCTGGAGCTTCTGTGACATTTTTGTTTTCGTCTTCCTGAGTCACAATTTCTTTGTCCTCCTCTGCTTCTTGTGCCTGTGCCATGTCTTGCAACTCTGCCTCGACTTCTGCTTCTTCGTCCTCTTGTTCATCGGCCTCATCTGCTGCCTCCTCTGTTTCTTCTATGTATTCGATCATGGCCTCATACTCCTCCCTGTTCTCGGTCACCTGGTTTTCATCGTAGTCCTCACTGTATTCTTCATCATATTGCTCATCTAAGCTGCAGTCGTATTCCAAAACTGGGTTCCCTTCTTGCAAAATGTCAAATTCTTGTGAGACTTCATACTCATCTTCTTGGTCCTCCTCTTCTTCCTCGTTGGCATTTGTTCTGTTCTCAAGGGTGGCTAGCACCTGTTCCATCACTTCGACATAATGTGTCTCACTGTCCACGGGTTGCTCCGTGGTTTGTTCATCTTCATCACCTTTGTAGTAGAAGGGCTCGTTGTAGACATCAGAGTCAATAGTGGTGCTAGAATCGTTGGCTGTTGACTGAGACATAGTCCTGAACCGGCCTATAAAGGGGATAGTACTCGGCTCTTCTGCAGGAGCAGTGGAGCTTTGAGATCCCTTATTCCAGACAACTTCCAGAGCCGATTTGGCCCTCTGTAAGGTGGAGCCAAAGCCTCCAAAGCTGAAAGTCTTTTCAGACAAGTCTATGCTCAGTCTGCTGCTCCAGGATTTGGGGACCTCTTCAACCTTTTCAGGCCTGATTTCACTCTGGCTACGGTACATACTGGAAGACTTTTGGTTTTGCTGGAGTTGGTTTCCCTTACTCTCGTGTCGTTGCAGAGTCTGCGGGGCAGACTCTGGCTTGGTTTGCGTTTTCGGCTTGGTCTTAGGCTTCTTTTCTGGTTTTCGTTCTGGCACAGGTGTTTGCACTTTCATTGGTTCTATTACAGCTTCTATCTCAGGTTCTAGCTCAGGTTCGGGTTCTGGTTCTGGCTCAGGTTCTAACTCAGGCTCCATGTCCGGTTCTTGGGTTGTCTCAGGTGTACTGTCAAACGTTAAAAAGGTTTCACCTTCAAACTGCAAATCGACCTCGAGGCATTTTGTAATTTTTTCAGGGAAACCAGGGTTAGCAGCAGGGTCAAATGGGCTACTGATTTCTGAGACTATATTTTGTTCGGTTGAAGCATCCAAGCCTGAGTCAGCTCCTTGTTCAAGGTGATGCCAGTCTTTCCAAGGTGAAAGGTCACCCTGCAGAGAAAGTTGGGAGCCACTATAGTGACTTCTGTCCCCTGATATACACACCAGACCATTACTGACACCACTGTCAATGGTCTCAGTGGTCTCCACTTCATTGTGCTCCACATACGGCGGGTTTTCCTGACTGAGCGTTTGACTGGGTGGGCTCGCGTACCAGGAAGAAGCCATGTCTTCTTGTTTACGCTGCCAGAGCTCCTGATCTGACGAAGAGAGCAGGGAGCATCCGTTAACTCTGCTGAAGTACTGGCTCTCAGAAAAATCTTCAGAGTAAGATGGGCACAGTTTGGAGCAGTCAGATTCTGAGCGACTGAGCTTGGGAGTGGAGTAATCACTCTGGGAGAGCCATCCTGGAGTCACGTCAGAATAGTAAGATTTGTTTTGCTTGTCGTCATAAACAGTATCATCAGCATAATGCACCGAGTATGTGGTGTCATCTGTAGACCGCCTGTGATCGTGAGACTTTTTTTTGTCAGATTTAGTTTTTTGAGGTGGCTTGGGCACGATTGCATATTTGTTTTTGTTTAATTCATCTAGTTCCTTATCACTGTCCAGTGAGTCCCAGTCATCACTCTCTGCCTTGTCTTTGGCACTTGACACTTTCATGTCCATGCTTTCATAGGTCTGAGAAGAGGTCATCCCCCGATCTTTCCTCTCTTTTGACTCTTGCGCAAGACTATCCGTTGAGATTGATATTCCACTGCCTTTGAGCTTGTAGCACTTTTTCAAAACTAAATCCCTGTCTTGAGGATTGGAAAAAATAACTATAATAGGACGAGGTTTAGCACTTGAACATTCTCTTTGTTGCCCCAGTCGATGGGCAAGTTCAATTTTAAGTGTCTTGTGTGCTTCAACAAAACCCATTTTCTCTTTTAAAATGTGATAAATGAGTTCCTCGGTTCTTTCGAATTTTTCTTCAGGCACATTTAGGAATCTCAAAGTTGCTTTGTTCGTCTGTTGGCTTAGCTGTCTGATGTAGTCGTGGATGTCTCTTGTCTCTCGTCTGGATTGCACAAATCCCGAGCGAAGCTGCTCAATTTCACTCTGCACCACCTCCACACTGCTGGAGATCTCATCGATAGAGCTTTTCAAAGCATTGACGTGCCCTCGAAGCTCTGAGAGCTCCGATTCTATTTGACTGATTCCCTGAAGCTCTTTGAAGATCATTTCCATGACATCTTGGGTCTGACTGATGCAGCCTGTGGAGCTGGATCCCGGTTCCAGGGTAGTCGTCTTCTGCTGCCTCCCAGCCCGATCCAGAGACTTGCTCCTAATGCCAAGTGTCTTCCTCCAGGTGCTAGCCTCTGAGGAATCTGAAGAAACACATTCTTGGCTCTTCTTCCATTTCCGAAGCTTTTTCAGAGCACCTAGTCGGAGAGTGTGGAGACTGCTTCGCTCTCCACGTTCCCCTTCTGAGCTGCCATCAGAAGGTGCCAAACTAATCATACTCTTCCTATTCCTTCTTACTGGCATTGTGTAAGCTTTTTGTTCATCGAATCTATGGACAAGTTTGGCCTCGTTTAAAGAGTCAGTGTAACTACTGTCGATGGATAACACTTCATGAAATTCATTATTGTTCAGTAGGAGAGCATTCTTTTGCAGTCCATTAGCAATCGCTACACGGTAACTGAACGTGGGAGAAAGGGAAGAGCAGTCGTTCCTGCCGTCGTCTTCCTCAGTAGATAGATTGCGTGCAGAAGAACATTTAGATATCTTTTTAACTGTGCTTTTCAACGTGGTGGAAAAAGTCTGATTCCGAGCATGCAGTTCAGGAGATATCTTAGGATCTTTTTTGTTGTCGCTACTCTCTTTCTTTTTTGTGGTATTTGCCAGTTTCTTTGTAAACATTCCTTTGCAAATCTTAAAAATGTAAGACGATAGCTTTTTTACATGGGCAGAAACCATGGAGGGCAATAGGGTTAACGTGTTTGCATTCCGAATTCAGCAATGCAGATCTGGTGTTAATTCCAGTGGGGACCAACAACAGAACAAAAAACTACTTCTTTTTTTTTTTGTTTTTTTTTTAAAGTCAACCCTGAGGGATAAAAGAAGAGAACAGAGAAATATGCCCTTAGAAGCTGCAGTGCCAAGTCGAATCGTTGTATATCCTTAGAGCGGGAAGAATCCAGCTGTCTTCTTCACAGATAGCCTTGTGTGTCTGTAAAGAGAAAAAGATAAATAATTATGCCACACTGAACAAAATGCTCACAATATATTGCTTCTCTAAAGCCCAATACCGCTACACGATGCTGCGCTAACTCTCAGAATTCATTTCTTTATTTATTTATTTTCATTGAGCGCTTTATCTTGGTCAGGGTCATGGTGCATCCAGAGTCTATCCAGGGAACACTTGGAATGAATAAGGAATACACCCTGGATGCTATGCCATGTCCGTCGTACAGCACCACACACACGCATTGCCTAGGTCACCCCTGGGGACCATGTAAGTCGCCGGTCCTCCCATTGGCATGTTTTTGGGAAGTAGGAGAGAACTGAAGAACTTACAGGATACCCACATGGACACGGGGAGAACACATCCGTACCGGCAGTTACCGAAGCTCTTCAAACTCTTACAAGAAAGTGAAAGATTTCAAACGGCATGCCTCAAGTGAAAGGTTTATGTTCGAAGCTTGACAAGTTTAAAGGTCTAAACACGATTAGAAAGCTTGAGTTCGGATCATCCAGTCAGTCTGGAGAAAATCGGAACTCAAAACCACGTCAGATGTCTTTTTCATGAAAGCAGCTACTTCAAGTCAGGCACAAATTCCCACTTTTACAGTGTGACATCCAAACCACTGGGGAAAAAAACAAAACAAAAAAAGATTTACAATGCTGCTAATTTTGTGACCAGACTGATTAATTTGTTTATCGGTTTGTTTCTCGCTTGGTTAGGAATTCAGTCCTTCAGTGCAGACACTCTGATTTATTGCCATTGACTGCTGTGCAACAGTTCCAATAAAAGCAAAGCTCATTAGACCTTCTTCCTTTTCTCGTACTCCCCCGCCGTTTTTTTCCCCCTCCCGCTCTTCTTGAGTAAACTAGCCAAAGGCAGAGAATTGTCAGGATTTATCCTCGTATCATAAGTGCACGGGTTTGTGCAAGCCATTTGTCACGTGGATAGCCTAAAAACCACTCAAGTCTTTGAGAGTCTTCGATGTCTTATACGCCACACGTATACGCAGGCGTGCTGATGTAGATGAAGCTGTCGAAATCGCATTCAGAACAAACTCGACGTTCTAAACACTTGCCGAAAAACAAGAGGTTCCAGAGACTAGCGAGAGATAAAGACGGAGAAAGACGAGCCCCACCCACCTACTACTACCCTTTACGACTTCTTGCTCATCTTCTATTCTGTCGTCACCCTGAGTAAACCCCCGTCCTCCCTCCCTCCTGCCCTCCCTCCCTCCCTCCACTTCCTTCCCATTTCGCCTCCAATCAAGCATCTAATTACTACCTTTTACTTCCTCATAGAGTTCCATGAATTAACCAAAACAATCATGGCTGCCCAGGGTGTCGACCAAGCCTGAGCACTCAGCCAAACGTGTGCTAAACCTCTGTGTGCATGTAATATATATCAGCCATGCCGGAGATATACGCTACGTTCCCTCGGGTCAGGAGGATTTCTTCACTGGAAGATTGCAGCATTCAAATTTGACCCCTTGGCAACACACGGACGGTCTCCTGTGTGCGTGTGTGTGTGTGTGTGAGATGCATGAAGCCACGTTGATGTGTCTCATGCAACAGTGAGAAATTGCATGCAACAATGACACGCGTGCAAATCCTTCCCGAACGATTCGGTTTTAGCACGAATACATCTTCACGTCATTCCAGTGCAGCCACACGTCCAGCGTGAGAGATTCCAGATGATGTCGAAGCAACAAGATGACAGGAGCCGCTCGAATCGAAAGGAAGAGAGGGAGAATAAAAGGAAGGGAGGAAGAAAGGAAAGCATACCTTGAGGCGGTCCTGGGAAAAGTGTGATAAAAATCCAGCCACGTTATTTTATTTATTTATTTTTTTGGAAGCCAGCACGCAGGAGGCGCTGCAGGTTATCGCGCTAAACCACGGAGATGACGGTTAGCGGAGCATCCTCAGTATGAACGGATGAGAGAGACAGAGAGACAGAGAGAGAGAGGGAGAGAGAGAGAGAGAGAGAGATCTGCAGCAGCAGCCTCTTCGAACGAATGAAGAACGCTGTACTCTCTCTCCTCAGCTCCTCGTCCTCCTCTTCTCTCGCTCTCCGTTTTCCATCTCTTCCCTCATTCAACCTTGAGCTGATACCCGTGAATGTAGAAGCATGGTTTTACTCTCCTCCTCTCTCCTCCTCTCTTCTCCTCTCTCCTCCTCTCTCTGTCTACCGTTCTCTCCCGTCACTCGCTCGCTCTCCTGTCCCAGACGAGAGAGGCAGACAGCGTGTCTGGGACAGAGGAAGCCCCCCTGCCTTCCTCTCTCTGTGTGTGTGTGTGTGTGTGTGTGTGTGTGTGTGTGTGTGTGTGTGTGTGTGTGTTTGAGAGCGCGAGAGAAAGAAATAGAGTGAGATCTGGGATGAGCAGAAAGCCCCGAGGAATGAGGCAGCTTCACGCTTCGCTCTCATTCAGAGAGAAACACACGTGATGCTGAGAGAGAGAGAGAGAGAGAGAGAGAGAGAGAGAGGAGTGAGGAGAGTGAGGAGGGGATGGAGTGATGTAGGGAAGGAGAGGGAGGAGAGCAAATGAGAATGTGTGTGTGTGTGTGTGTGAGCGAGAGAGAGAGAGAGAGAGAGAGAGAGAGAGAGAGAGAGGTTGATAATGAAGAGAGATGCGTATGATGCCTATTTCTATCTATCGATTTGTCTGTCTATCTCGGTCTTCTCATTTCTCTCTCTCTCTTTATCTGTCTCTTCATCCCTCTCTTTCTTGCAATCATTCATTCTCTCCCTATATCTCTCTTTGTCTCCTTGTCTTTCTTTATGTCTCTCGTCCCTCTCTCTTTCGTTCTCTATGTCTCTCCTCTTTGTCTTTACAGTATTATGGAACGGAATGATTATTTCTCTTTTGATTTATTTGCATTTTGTTTATTCTTTTATTTATTTATTTATTTATTTATTTATTTATTTATTTATTTATTTATTTCGAATTCTCATGAAAACGATACGCTTTTTATGATGAGATTCATATTTGCATTTTGTTCTCATAAAAAATAGAGGTCTCTGAACGAATAAAAGAGACCTTAAACGTCAAACTCTCTCTCTCGCTCTCTCTCTCTCTCTCTCTCGCTCTCTCGCATAAAACCGAAACTGTCCTCAGAAGACTAGAACCCACAACACCACACTCTCGCCCGTCTCACTGCATAAGCTGCGGTAATTAGATCTCTCTACCGAACACCACGATGTGCACCGTCCACCATTATTCCACTCTGTAGATACACAACTACGGCCGTATATCCCCACAGCAGACTCCTGACTGATCCTACCTAGCAAACCAACCTTCAACTAGTCCGCATCAGCCTCGGCGCGGTATTGCAACTCGTACCATCGTTGGAAAATGATGTCCAAAATCAATCCTTAGACTCTCCGGACTCTTCAGGAAAATCAGACGTCTGATAATAATCAGATCCGACACTGAAAAACGAGTTAAAATGATTACACTCGTTTACAAATGTGCGATTGTTTACAGTGGCGCCTTATTCTAGCCCCAAATCTAGCTAAAGCGCGTTAAAGTTGTTACGTGAGGTATTAAACACTCTTCGCGGTGCTGTTACGAAGTATATGAATAATAAGGAAACTAATCAACACTGTGGTGCTGTGATGATGCGGAGCTACGGTTACCACCATGAAGTCCCCAGATGTTTGGAAAACTTTACCCCTGACTGTTACAAAAGCGCTGACACTGGAGACTCCTTCCATGAATGGTAAATTCATGTCTCCTTACAAAAAAACATCACCATAGCAACAAATGGTTGTTTTTTTAAAAAAAATTCCATTTATGTGCTGCGTCCGTCGTACAAGTCCCTATAGATGAGCTGTTACTATAGAAACGATAATGTGTTCACGTGAACCTGTCAGGAAGTGAATCAACACCGGACTGTTCAGAGGTTGGTAAGGACACAAACCTGCTGATTAACCTCTTCCCGTCATCATTCCTTGGAATATGAGTATTCCCACTGTTATATGTGTGTATGTATAATATTATAATGATAATGAGTATTTATTAATCACGTGTACATTACAGCACGGTGAAATTATTTTCTTAGCATATCCCAGCATGTCAGGAAGTTGGGGTCAGAGCGCAGGGTCAGATATGATACAGCGCCCCCTGGAGTAGACAGGGTTAAGGGCCTTGCTCAAGGGCCCAACAGTGGCAGCTTGGAAGTGGCAGTGACCTTCCGATCAGTAACCCAGAGCCTTAACCACTATGCTGTATTTTTTAAAACATCATGTACACTAGAGGCACCGGGATGGACACCTCCTGTACACGTCTTTGTCAGTTATTAGCTCTATGAACGCGTAGCAGTGTCACATGACAGTACATCAGTAAATGCACAGACGCAGTGTGAGGTGTACAGTATGTTCTTGCATTCAGAAACCTCCAATGGTTTCATTCAGCCACAGCTGTGCACTCGCCACACTCGGGGAACCAAAGACATGTCATAAAATCCCCAAACAGCCACTAATTGTCCTTCCTTTCAGCTAAATTGCATTTGCGCTCCCTTTCAATGAGTGTAGGAGGGGAGGATGGGAAAATGACGAACAAAAAGGGATCACTGAGATCGCTGTGAGATCACTGCATGGCTCGTGTATGCCCCCTATAGGCGAAGTCAAACCCTGCCATTTTATTTCACAGAAAACAGGAGAGTCCTGGAGCATAGACACTCGTTTATCATTTACGAAAAACAGTGAATACGATTAGATTAGCAAGCGGAATACGATTAGTGAGCACTGAAAACACATCATATTGCAATACAATGCAACATTGCTGGTAAAAACAAACAAACAAACAAACAAACAAACAAACACAACCCCTTTTTATCAACACTCTGAACCTAAAGTACACGTCTGTGTCTGTTTATCACTTTATAGTGTACTTTATAAAGTAATAAACACAGACTAGCATACTTTATAGAGTAATAAAAGCAGAATAATACACTTTATGACATAATATACAGACTAGTGTACTCTATAAAGAGATAAACATGGTCTAGTAAACTCTATAAAAGAGTAAACTGGCTAAAAAAAAAAAAAAGAGCTAGAAACGATGGACCAGTAGGTGGAGTGCATGTTATAATATTTTTAAAGTGCATGTATAAGCTAACTACAGTTTATTTGATTTTTTTGAAGTGACGGAATAAAACTTCTCGCTGATAGTTACAGCCCTGAAATTGATTGGTGCAGGACAGTGTGTCTGCAGCTGTTCGTTCCCGTATCAGACGTGTTTTATTCGATTTCAGAGGTAAATAAATACATAAATATCGAGTAGAAATGAAAACAGACATCACGGTTCAGCTCTCAGGTCTCGGGAAATGGCCGACCGAGTGAGTGTAGGTGTGGGGTTTCTGGATATAACTCAGCTCACATATGGACATCTGCTCCATTACCAAGGAGTCAAACGGAGTCTGCTCTCTGACTCATGATGGGGCATTGTAGCTCTGTCTGCCTGTGTCTGATTGGGTAAAACACAACTACACCACCAGCTTGGTCTCTCGTCGTGTGTTTTTATGAAAGATACTCTCACATTGTTCTGTCTAAATTGGTGTAAAAAAATGTCACGCGTCCCACTCACACCGTTCCCACTTTTATCTCTTTCCATCTGTGAAAGGAATACTGCCACAACAAACTCTCTCTCTCTCTCTCCCTCTCTCTCTCTCTCTCTCTCTCTCAGACATTCAGGCATGAAGCCCAGATCCCACTGAGTCTCAGAGTCCTGCAGGTTCACAATGCTGTGTGTTTGCACTGAATCACTGACTTGAATACTGAACACAGTACAGAGAGGGGTATTCACTATAGAATATTCTATACGTGTAGCACAAGGTCATGTGATTTCGACATACTGCATACATTTCTTCAATTGCACTCAGGTTAAAAAAAAGTCAAGCAATAAATATTACATAACGGACTTATTAACGCTAATACAGAAGATCCCATCATTCCTCCTTACCAGTCCAGAGCAGTATCTTCTTTCGGAACGTTCCAGATGTTCTCTAATTTCTCGAACTGTACAGGTTTCTCAGTCGATGATTGGTTCATCTTTAGCGCTGTACCGCATTCTGGACATTTCTTTATTTTTACAGCCTTGTAGAAATGATTTGAAATCTCTGGCGTCATCTTAGAATCATGATATCTGTAGCGAAATGGATCACGTTAGATCACTTGAACTAGATCTACACTTGCTCTTCTTTTAACGCTTGAATGGCTTTGAATAGCATGTGTTCGGTGCGTGCGCGGCTAGTGACAACGTCGACAAATGTTCCTTTACCGACGATGGAAGAATTATAACTAATCTTGCACTTAACGAGATATTTCAGTTTGTATTTACATTGGTCATCACTAGATGAAGATTGGGTGGGGGGGTGGGGGGGTGTAATGTTAGGACTTACTGTACAGATGAGAAAGGAACAGTGTGATGGTTGTTAGTCGTGCTAATTCTATTGCTAGGTTACAATCTATTCCAAACTCTGCAGCTAGACACATACCGAGCGCTCAGCTCACATTACTCCAGTCCTGTCTGAACTGAACTGAACTGGCAACCGGTTTCATTTCGCATTAAATATAAAATAATCCTGCTCACATTCACATCACTTCACGGTTTGGCACCGTTCTATCATAGTGCACCGCTCCTCCCTTACAACCCCGCCCACTCGCTCGGGTCCTCTGGGATCGGATTGCTCTCTGTCCCTAGATTACGTCTCTCAAGCATGGGTGGCAGGTCTTTCAGTGCTGTAGCATCTGAAATCTGGAATTCTCTCACTCTTCGCATCATCACATCCATCTCCGAGTTCAAATCCTAAATTAAAAAACGGATCTGTTTTCTCCGTGTTATCCGTCCTGTGTTTGGTTGCTCGCTGTTTTTCACATTGCCTGTGTTTGTCCATGATTGTTCATCGTTTATGTATCATTGTATTGTAAAGCGTCCTTGAGCTCTGGAAAGGCACTATATAAATTAAGCATATTATTGTTATTGTTATTATTATTATTATTATTATTATTATTATTATTCTTAGTGAAAAAAGCTGCAGCAATAAGAATCTCTAAGCAATCCGATTCAAAACAGCAACCACATCAGCACAACTAGGCCTAGTGTCATGTGGGAAATGGTAGCAACACTCGCAGAAATCAAGCTACCAATCTGCACTTGTCTATGCCATCGGGAAAGTACAATCTAGGGCAGGGGTTCCCAAACTTTTCCAGGGCGAGGCCCCCCAAATAGCATTAACATTTGACCGAGGCCCCCTTTTGCAAGATGTCTTTAAAACACATTAAAAATACAGACTTCTGAATATATCCCCCCTTTTTTTATTATTAATAATGACATCTTACGTCTTTACATTACATTACATTAGGAATTGATTGTGTGTGTGTGTGTGTGTGTGTGTGTGTGTGTGTGTGTGTGGTTGTCTGAGAGTGAGAAAGAGAAAACATATTAGTGGGAGGGATGGGTTTGGTGGCTCCGAGCAAATTGTTGAGGCCCCTGGGCGCCCCCTGGTGGCCCCCACTTTGAAAACCACTGATCAGGGGACATGTACCTTGAGTATGTCAGCATGTACAGTATTACCTGGGAAGGTGCATGTGGTGTACCTTACATGAGCTTTTAGAGTTTGCTTTTTAAAGTTCATTGATCCTTAAAGTATAATTATGTCCTTTATTTAAAGATACAGTACATGCTAATGGTGCACAAGTTGTACCACTGATGGCACACTTCATCCACCAAGAAAAGTTCATGTTTGTACCTTTCTCTCTAAGAGTGAAGGCTGGAGATCTTGTCCTTAGTTTTTCAAATGAAGTTTTATTAGACAAGAACTGATCATAAATACTTTGCTGACACTATTTAAAAGATCGGGCTTTAATAAATTCATAAGCATCGCATGTGTTTTATGAAGTGATACTGATAAACACAAATAACCCAAAGAACCCTATTTGTATAATGAACAGATGGCGTGAGCAGCGAAAACATCCAAGCACAGCCACTAGTTTTATCAAACATTTACGGATTATTTAGCCTTAGCTGATTTACAAAAAGATTTAAATACACTGCAAATCTGCAGCAATCTGAACGGTGAAACAACACTCACAAGCTGACACACCTTACCCTGTCTGACAAACGAAGACCAGCTTTCAACCATGCACTACATAATATACCTCAATTAATCTCAATCCATTACTCTCTCGTTCTCCAGGTGCTTTCACAACGATTTGCTGAATCCGAACCAGAGTGAAATCGATTCTGGAAATCGTTCCGTACGGCACGTACAACAATCAAACAAACCAAAAAGCAATAACCTGCTCATGAAACTTCTTCATTCATTGGTCAGAAATACAGTGAAGGCCAAGGGCAAACAGACCTTCATCAAGTGCACAGAGAAATCACTTCGCCCTAGCATGAAGGAAACCGTTTAAAACAGTTTGTGTGTCACGTCCAGCACCGCTTTCATTTTCGTATCATCTGCTTCGTTGGCCCTGAGCTCCAGAACTCCTCACATTTCCTCTGTCCTCTGGCTCGGTTTAGCAGCAAAAATACGTTCACTCAGAAGCGACAGAGACTACCTTTCTCAGAGGCTCTCTGACCAAGTGTGATTGCCGTGTTCTCACCTGGCTAAAGAACCACATTACGGTGGAGAACACACCAGGGTTCTGTTCAAACACACTAAACACTGCAGGTGTGAAATCACGCTAACATTTAAGCTTGCTTTGAGTATTTAAGTCACAGTAAAGTCAAAAGTGCAATACGTTTGGAAGTCACACAGCTCTCGACATATTTACGTCCCCGGCAGCTGCATTGATTTCTGATTGAGGCTTTAAATCTGCACACTAACAGCATGGACCGCGGAAATCTTCACTCAATAGTGCAGGATTTCAGAGGATGAGCTGCCAAAAAGGTGCCGGACGTGGACTAAAATCAATACAGCCTAAATAGTTTCCCCCTGAATTATCTCTAACTGTGAGCACCTCAGATCCACTGCGTTCCCCTGTCCACAAGCTGAGCAGATAGAAAAGTAGTGACCAATCAGAAAGCAGATTTTTGTTTGCTCTTTGTTTGTGCTTATGTCTGCTTATCATACAGACGTGGCGTTAAAAAAAGCACGTTTTTTTCATGCAGGATCAGAAAGCCTATCACGCAGAATATCCGCAGGGGTAGTCAGACCAGTTTCTTAGAATTATATACATTTGTTACACTTCCCGGAATATCCACCAGGTGGCGCATTGACTCAAGTGCTCCTGTATTTGGACCTCAGTGCCAAACCAGAACTGTACTGTAAGGAGTGCTCCGCCTCATACATGGCTGGTGGGCATGGTCTAGTGGTAGAGAATATGATTACATTCCAGAGATCGTGGGTTTGAATTTGGCAGACGCCCTTATCCAGAGAGACAATTATCTCATTTATACAACTGAGCAGAGAGGTTTAAGGGCTTTGCTCAAGGGCCCAACAGTGGCAGCTCGGCAGTGCTGGGATTTGAACTCACAACCTTCGATTCAGATGGGATGTACCGGAGCGATTCAGACGGGATGTACCGGAGCGATTCAGACGGGATGTACCGGAGCAATTCAGACGGGATGTACAGGAGCGATTGACTGGATGTACCGGAGCGATTCAGACGGGATGTACCGGAGCGATTCAGACGGGATGTACCGGAGCGATTCAGACGGGATGTACCGGAGCGATTCAGACGGGATGTACCGGAGCGATTCAGACGGGATGTACCGCAGCGATTCAGACGGGATGTACCGGAGCGATTCAGACGGGATGTACCGGAGCGATTCAGACGGGATGTACCGGAGCGATTCAGACGGGATGTACCGGAGCGATTCAGACGGGATGTACGTAGTGATTCAGACGGGATGTACCGGAGCGATTCAGACGGGATGTACCGGAGCGATTCAGACGGGATGTACAGGAGCGATTCAGACGGGATGTACTGCAGCGATTCAGACGGGATGTACCGCAGCGATTCAGACGGGATGTACCGCAGCGATTCAGACGGGATGTACTGGAGTGATTCAGACGGGATGTACCGGAGCGATTCAGACGGGATGTACGTAGTGATTCAGACGGGATGTACCGGAGCGATTCAGACGGGATGTACCGGAGCGATTCAGACGGGATGTACAGGAGCGATTCAGACGGGGTGTACCGGAGCGATTCAGACGGGGTGTACGTAGTGATTCAATCGGGATGTACAGGAGCGATTCAGACGGGGTGTACCGGAGCGATTCAGACGGGGTGTACCGGAGCGATTCAGACGGGGTGTACCGGAGCGATTCAGACGGGGTGTACCGGAGCGATTCAGACGGGATGTACAGGAGCGATTCAGACGGGATGTACCGCAGCGATTCAGACGGGATGTACGTAGTGATTCAGACGGGATGTACCGGAGCGATTCAGACGGGATGTACAGGAGCGATTCAGACGGGATGTACCGCAGCGATTCAGACGGGATGTACGTAGTGATTCAGACGGGGTGTACCGGAGCGATTCAGACGGGATGTACTGGAGTGATTCAGACGGGATGTACCGGAGCGATTCAGACGGGATGTACGTAGTGATTCAGACGGGATGTACCGGAGCGATTCAGACGGGATGTACCGGAGCGATTCAGACGGGATGTACCGGAGCGATTCAGACGGGATGTACAGGAGCGATTCAGACGGGGTGTACCGGAGCGATTCAGACGGGGTGTACGTAGTGATTCAATCGGGATGTACAGGAGCGATTCAGACGGGGTGTACCGGAGCGATTCAGACGGGGTGTACCGGAGCGATTCAGACGGGGTGTACCGGAGCGATTCAGACGGGGTGTACCGGAGCGATTCAGACGGGATGTACAGGAGCGATTCAGACGGGATGTACCGCAGCGATTCAGACGGGATGTACGTAGTGATTCAGACGGGATGTACCGGAGCGATTCAGACGGGATGTACAGGAGCGATTCAGACGGGATGTACCGCAGCGATTCAGACGGGATGTACGTAGTGATTCAGACGGGGTGTACCGGAGCGATTCAGACGGGATGTACGTAGTGATTCAGACGGGATGTACCGGAGCGATTCAGACAGGGTGTACTGTACTATACAGAACTATTTGAATAGGGCTGAAGTTGTTACTCAGTAACTCGCTTCCTTTCGATTCCAAGATGTTGTGAATCTTACATTTGGAATGAATTTACAAAAAAAAGGCTTCCCTCAGAGTCAGAACTAGAGTTGTGGTTTCAGAGGGCGTTTTCCTCTTCTGAACATTAAATATTAAAAACATGGCTCAGGGTGAAAACAACACGAGCTGAGACCTGAGCTGTGATTTATAGGAAACCAGGGCAGCTTGTACATCACCTTTATTATTATTCAGTTACTCAGTCTGCAGCGAATAATTCAATAACGACAGCAAATTATTCAGGAAATACAGTGAGACTAGGAACGGTGGCTGGTTACGAGAGAGAGGGACAGGCCTGAGTTTCACATGGACGTTCCGGTTTATTGAAAAAAAAACTTTATTTAAAACTACATTTATCTGTGTGATTCAGGGGTGTTAGCTAACTTCATTAAATGAAATGACAAAATAAGAAACTAGAAACTGTCCAGGACTTTTTTTCCCTCCTCTGACTCGATAACACGTATATGCTGTAATATTCCTTCAGCCTAGCCTTACGAGCATGATGGCTGTGTTCGCTTGCAGCACGAACCAGGACACACTGAACCATTCGTGCCTGTTAGAGAAATTCCCCGCGGTCTACATTATTTTTTATTAAACTCCGTTCTCTTGCTGTCGAGAAGACGGAGGTGTGTTAAAGCGATAAATAAATACACACAAACGTCCCCGAGACGGTCGATTAAACCGGCCGCTTCACGCTGGGACTGACAAACGGACGAACGTCGAACGACTTCGTCACCGCGGAGATGAAGTAGCGTTTGAAAAATCGCCCGTTCATTCCGCCGTGACAGCAAATCAAAGTTACTTATGCTTTAAATGAGCGGCGTAATTGAGAAAATCTGCTGTAGCGTCTGCCTCGAGGCTCCTTTAATGTTTACGCTCGGTTTTCTCTGTCAGGAGCGGCACGCTTACTTCAGACAACGCGATAAAACACCGCAGTGAGCCAATTACAAAGTTAAAGACATCCTGATAAATTATTAAATAAATAAATAAATAAATAACATAACATAACGAAAGCCTGTGGAGATAATTCAGCACGTTGCCAGATATTCGTACTGAATCCCCGATAGCATTCGCTGACTTGTAAAGAACAGGAGGGAAATCTTTCAAAGAGACAAGCGTGACTCGCACACACAGACTACTGTGTGCGCTGTGATCGCGATTGGTCGGAAGGTGTTGATTCATTCCTTCCTTCTTACTTATTGTTATCGTTCCCATAGTAACGGCTCACTCACAGGGACCTGTACGGAGAACGATCTCCATGAACAGGGTTACGTGTGTGATGTGCGTAATGGTAGATCTGCGAGGAGAAACGTGTTCATGTAACGTATAAGGAAGGAGTCTCCAGCGTCAGTGCTTGGTAACAGTCAGAGGTAGAGCTGTAAACTGGAAGTTTTCCCACATCTTCTGGACGGAGGAGTTTTGCGCTTCTTTGCGGTTCAAGCCGCGATTTTTACGATTATTTTTTTTCGTCTTCTTAAGCTCAAGAGAGGGTCGGGGAGGGAACGGGCTTTTATAGCTGCTATAACATGAGCGAGAACAGGAACTTGTTTCACGGATAATGATGCGCAACATTAAATGTAACTATAAACGGATAAAAGATGAGTCTGTTGATCTTGAATCAACGGACCAGTGTAATCCACGGCAGGTCGCTGCAGTGTACGAGTAAGGAAACACTTGCTGTTTTAGGAAAATAATCAGCGGCAGGTTGATTCCATTGACTCCGCTTCATCCCACCACCCTGTCACTGATTATTTTACTACAACAGCACGACCCGGGTTGTTTTATTTCCTCCTGCATCGCAGTAAAGTAGGAGTATATCCACTGTATTTATACTACAAGCCCCAATCAGTGTGCTCTGCTGAATCAGTGGTGATGCTAACCCCTATATACTATATACTGTTTATTATTTAAATTAAATACACAGCATCGCAGTTTAAGGACGTGGCGTAAAGAGATTTCAGTTTCATATGAGGTTTAATTTTATTTATTTTTTTTTTATTTACAGTATTTTTTTTTTTGCTAAACGTTAAGTGAAATAACAAGGCGGAAAGAGACGACTAACTCAGCGTTCAGAGAACAAAACACCAGTCATGTCATGTGCTTTATACTCACATACACGCTCAACTGCAGCTTTAAACAGTCTAATCTCGCTCTGTGTGTGTGTGTGTGTGTGTGTGTGTGTGTGTGTTTGTGTGTGTTTGTGTGTGGTGTCAATACATTGAGTACACCATGCTGTGAAGGAAATAGCGTGATAGTGGAAAGGAAATTGATTGTGACTTGGGATGTAAGATATACACACACACGCGCACGCACACACACGCGCGCACACACACACACACACACACACACACACACACACACACAAACACCAAGTAATACAGTTATAGACCAAGGTAAGTTATAATGTTAAGTGAATTCGGAAAGAGTTTGATTGCCTCTAGTAGTTACAGTAAACCTCTGTGTGTGTGTGTGTGTGTGTGTGTGTGTGTGTGTGTGTGTGTGTGTGTGTGCATAATAATTTCCTTTCAGTCGATGCATGTTTCTATCCCTTCATGAAATGTTTGTTGCTGCTGTATAGCAGAACGTACGCTTCACTTTTTACGCGTACGCTAGGACGCAAATTTTGCACTATTTATTTCTTCCACAAGGTGGCAGCAGTGACCCAGGGCCATTGATTCTCAAGGTAGTTGAAGAAAAAAAAAACTGAATAAACGGAAGAGACAGAAACGAGCGCAGGTTAGAAAGGACCCACGTTTGTATTACTCTAGCCTTAAAGAGTATAAGGATTTGTACACGGATGCTAATCGTAGTGAGAGCATTGTTCTTCGTGGTGTTGTGATTCCCCTTCGTTGTCGTCCTTCACACCAAAAGACCTGCTTTACCGCTCCGTACTGACTCTCGTAGATCAAGTTGTCGTAATGCGCGTGCGTCAAATGGAGTACACTTTGAAAGGCTATACGTACGACTGTGCGCACACTAGCGTGCACGTAAAAAAAAACAAAACAAAGTATACCAGAGGCTTTTGAGTAAACATCTGAGGAATAAAACATTGCTGTAGGAAAATAATCAGCGATGAGGTGGTGTGATGAAGCACACGGAGTCACTGTCACCACCCGAGTGTGGATTCTTCACGTAGACGTAGTAAAGACTAGATTAGATCACTTAGCTAGCTTGTTTCGTTTATTATTTAGGTTATTTCTCTCCCTGATGCCACGTTGGCAAATTAGGACGAATAAAACGTTCCGGTTCTGATTCCTGCTCTCGTCGTCTCTTCGCTCTGACACAACAAGCCCGACATTCATCCGTTTCTAGAGAGCGAAAGAGGGTAGTGACAACGTTGACTCAATGTTGGTGAGCAGAGATTTTTTAGATCCACAGGAAACATGGCGACGCGGTAAGAAAAAAGAAGACGGGCTCGCCGTAGCTTGGACGCGTCGCAGCGTTAGTTCGGTAAATATTGACCTTCAGCTCATTGATTGTCATTATGTGATTTTATGCAAGACCTCAAGGTTGGGTTCCATATGAGAGCATTATCCCACCTCCACACCCGCACACACTACAGCATATGGAGGTGTAAATATTCAACATGTTCAATATTTATGAGTGTAAACTGATGCAGTCGTGAAGTGGATCAGGGGCAAGACGTGTGTGTGTGTAAGTGAGAGTGGGTAATTTGAAATGTTTTTATTTAAAGTGTGTTTTTTATGCACTTCTGTATTTTAGGGTGTATGATTACCTCCCTATGGTAGCTACTTACCTACTGTAAGCATATATATTTTTCTGCTCTCAAACAGTTCAGGCCATTTGAACGCTCTGGTTTTGGAAGTACCAGAATATATTACAGATCTTCTCCAGCTACAGCGATATCAATCGCCTAGACTTTTAAGATCCACACAGGGTTTTCAGTCTTTTAAGTGTCCCAAAGTCACGACTGAGACCGAAAGGAGATGCCGAGATCCCTTTTCGAGTGCCGCTTCCCGTCTCTGGAACAGTCTCCCGGTCCACGTTAGATCGTGTGATGAGTCGGAATCTTTTAAACCGCCGTTGAAGACTCTTCCCTTTACTCTACTGCGTATACCTGTCCTGAAATCTATTGTATTTGGTGTTCGAGTGTTATATTGTATATGGTTAAACATGTGCGTATGGTTACTTTGAGTGTAAGGCACTTTGGTCAGCTGGTGTTGTTTTAAATGTGCTGTATAAATAAATCGTGATTGATTGATTGCGAAGTAGGAGAATTTTTAATCTCACTAAAAGAAAGGGGAAAAAAAATATTTAAAAGCTATAAGGATTTATAACGTGAAGAACAAGAGAGTAATGCTAGTTTCTCAAAGTAATGGAACGAGGTAAAAAAAAGACATATTTTGAAACCCTTTTAAGGTGCATAAATAATAAAGAATTAGAAAATTTTATGATGATTTTAAATCGGAAGCACGGCGGTGTAGTGGTTAGCACATTTGCCTCACACCTCCAGGGTTGGGGGTTTCCATTCCAGCCTCTGCCCTGTGGGTGCTGAGTCTCCATGTTCTCCCTGTGCTTTGCGGGTTTCCTCCAGGTACTCCAGTTTCCTGCCCCAGTCAAAAGACATGCATTGTAGGCTGATTGGCATCTCCAAAATGTCAATGGGATTAGCACCCTGCCCAGGGTGACCCCTGCCTTGTGCCCTGAGTCCCCTGGGATAGGCTTCCTGTCCAGGGTGACCCCTGCCTTGTGCCCTGAGTCCCCTGGGATAGGCTTCCTGTCCAGGGTGACCCCTGCCTTGTGCCCCAAGTCACCTGGGATAGACTCCCTGTCCAGAGAGTCCCCTGGGATAGGCTCCCTGTCCACGGTGACCCCTGCCTTGTGCCCGAGTCCCCTGGGATAGGCTCCCTGTCCAGAGAGTCCCCTGGGATAGGCTCCCTGACCAGGGTGACCCCTGCCTTGTGCCCAGAGTCCCCTGGGATTGGCACCCTGTCCAGGGTGACCCCTGGACTTGATTCTTGCAGCAGGAAGCTGGTAGAGTTCCTCAGTGCCTCAGTACAGGGGTTACGTGAGAGAACCAGGAGGTTATACTCCAGCATTCAGCATCTTTCCGAATGTTCTGTAGAGGAGATATGAGACATGAAGAGAGAACAACAAGAAGAGAGTCACTGTTAATGAAAGTGAAGCAGATTCTGTAAGCAGAAAAGGTCATATTCTTCTAATATTATGAAGAACAAAGCTCCAGGATCTGACAGTCGATGGAACCGGAAGTCCATCATCTAAAATCACGTCAGGATCCTGAGCTGTATGCGCTGACTGAGGGTGATGATGGTGATTCACAGGTCTAGCAGAGGGAAGTTCTCTGCCGGTAGGTATATCAGTTGATTTCTGTCAAGCTTGAGTTTAAGATGATGGCTCTTCATCGAGTGGGTGTCTTCTGAAACATTTGGGCGTCAGATGGAGAACAAGACAAGTAAAGTTGTGTGTCTGCTACATTTAGTATTCAGGAAGAACAAAAAAATAGTGGACCAAGTTCTGATCCCTGAGGGACTCCGGTAGTGCGGCTGTAATGTGATGGGACTGAACCTCTCCGAGCTAAGTACTAGAATCCATTGTGTAAGCTCCTAATTCTCAAGTCTGCAAGAGTGGAAAGGGGGATCTGGTGTTTCAGAGTGTCAAAGGCAGCAGAGGTCAAGAGGGATTAGGAAAGAAAACATGGCATTCTTTCTGACTTTGTGTAAATCTTCACAGAGGACAGTTTATGGAGAATTTCATAAATGTGTCTAGTCTTGGCAAGCAAGTTCTGGACTCCTGAAAGAAAAAAATATATATATTCTACTACCTTGAATTAATGGGAATACCTCAAAAGGCATTAAGATCTCACTGCGCAGACACTGGGCAGTGAAATTCAGAACATCAGAGTCTGCATGGTGTTATCAAAGACTGGAGTAGAAGCTTTTGGAGTGCACGAGTGAGTGATTTAACGATTTAGTAAGTGAGTGAGTAATTAAGTAAGAGGAATCAATAGCATTCTTCTCTCCCAGTCCTTTTATTACGGTTTGGTGCATGTTACACCCAGGAGACCTTCTCTAACTTTTGGATCCTTATCTGCAATTAGTTCTTCTTAAATCTTCTCAGTATTTGGAGTGAAGGGATGAGAGGATTTGAATGACAGAGGTGAAAGATTATTCAGGGGGGGAAAAAATTGGACCAGTATTGACTTCCTTTGCAAACTTGGGTCGTCTTCAAACATCTAATTTCCATGTGCTGTATCTCTGAAACCATCTAAAGAACCAGTCGTATACGTGATTGACCCGAGCTTAGTTCGTTAAATGAACCCTTGGAGGACACGATGATTAAGCCAGCGTAGCTGTAGACTTCAGTAACCATTTGAACTAAAAGGCGCTCGGCCAAATTCATTTTCCAAAAAAGCAAAGAAAAAAGTTTCAGCGGACCCTTACAGAATACTTTCCCCAAGAGGAACAAAAGCATTTGATTTTGTCTGGGGTTTTAGGTAGGCGGTTACTCGAGCTGCACATCAGAGTACATTAGTATTTTCTCTTTCTCTTAATTCTGCTACAGTGTATAGTTACTGAACCGACAGGTTAACACTAGCACTAGAATAAGACGTGATAAGAGAGACTCTCAGACTCTCATTGACTTTTGAAGACTGTAGAAAGGACATGGAAGCTCCGACTGGTTCAAATGAGGTGTCCTTCTGAGCCCGGGGGTAACAGCGATCAAAAGGTGTGGAAAATCTTGAGAGACCAGGAAGTATACAGGAAACACCTTGATTAAAAAGACTACAACTGCTAATGCTCGTTTCTTCTTGTTCTGCATGTGTAATTGATACGCACGTCTGAGTCATGAAGAAAGTCGACGAGGGACTTATTAATCATGAGGAGCTTCTGAAGCTCCTTCAGGCTTGGACAAAATGGTACAGGCTTTTTTTTTTTTTTGAGTCGTGTGAGTCTGAGAAAAATTTCCGGACCACACCGGATTTACAGAATGAAAGCACCAGATGTCAAGCAGACCCTCCAACGACAACAAAAGCATTCAACAAGTTTTTTTGGGGAAAAACTTCACAGTTGATGCTCATGAAGCTGTTTGAGACGTTTGAGAAGATGCAGAGAATGTGCAACGCTTCACCAGGAAGAATTTCAAATCTAAAGCTCCGGCCTGGTACCGTGCATTCTAGCAGGAGCATGAAACCGTGTCAAATGGTACTTAGCGTTCTAAAAATGAGAGTACATGGAGTGTTTACTGTACGTGTTTATTAGTATGCTAGTCAGCTCGTGAGTGTCCTCCTTAGTACGTGCACCATTAGACCTCGACTTGGCTAAGCGTTTTAAGGCCAAAATTTTCCACCCATGTCCTGAATTCATCAGTCTGCAACAAGGACCTTCTTTTTACATGAAAAGAATTCCTTCTAAAATGTGGATAGATTGCGCAATTCAGTACGCCACTTTTGTGCACACAGAATCGCAAAATAGTAGACACTAGGTTCAGTTGTTTGCTGGTTATTTTCCCAGCATTATGGACGTACGCTGTGTGATAACGCAGGAACACCTGCAGGAAGCCCTCCGTGCCCTCGGTGCAAGCAGCACACCACAAAGCCGAGCTTATTACAGATCTCCAGCCCTGTGAAAGAATAGGTTTATTTTTATATCAGTAAGGGATTCTGTCTCCTTCGCTGGCTATACCAATCCTTCCTTGACATTATGAAACTTGAACCAGGAAGTCATGTGACAAGTTGAACCAATTACTTTACTAAGCTCACGATAAAGACCACGCCACAGTCCACTGGAACCGAGCCCCAGTCCACCGTGTTCGAGACGACCAGTGATTGGTTCTCTAAACAGCTTTCACACACCACCAGATTTACCGAACTCTCAGCAAACGGCCCGAAGTACAACGGAAAAAGAAAAAAAAAATGCAACTGTGTGCGTGACGTTAAAAATGCTTTCTATAATATTTATAATCTATATTTAATCGTAGGAGATCATCATTCTTTCTTACTACCGAAGACGCTCCGTAACAATAAAGAATAATACCATATTGAACACCATCTGTGTATGAGAGCTTAGATAATAGGCCGGCATATAAACTACTTCATTACAGCTTTGCTACCTGGCAGAGACAGTATCATCCATAAAATCCAGTAAATAATCAGGATAGCTCGAATGTTGCATGTTGGTGGTGTTTAATGGATCTTCCACAGCATGCTGGCTATTAGTGATGCTGATAGTGCTGTATCTGTATCCTCTGGAGTGTGCTTTCAAGCTATACTGGGAACATTAATACACCATTACAGTGATAAAGATTAGCGTTAAACACAGAATTGGTATGAGTATTATCTGTGACCATGAATCTGTGTCTTTACGGCACCACAGACCGAAGAGAAGAGCATGACCTTCGGATCAGCCTGCGTACAAATGAACATTTTAGCCATAGCAACGTGGAGCTTTCGGTGGTGGACAGGGGGTCAGTATGAGCGCTCTGACCGATCTACACAGCTCCATACACAGCAAGCCTGGCCCTTGTCAACGTCACTCAGATCCTTACACTCGGCCATTTTTCCTGCTTCCAACACGTCGACTTCAAGAACAGTTGGGTTTTTTTGGGGCGTTTCAGGGAGTATAGTTGTAGGGCTCATGTACCAAAATATTAACACGTTATATAATGTATTTTATTTTACCATTAACTCATAGTCATTTGCTAACAAGCAAACTATCTGATCATGAACGAATCATTAAGCTTTAGTTAGTAGTTATCATTTGCTTATGATCGGTTTATTACTGAACCTTACCTTCAACGAGTCTAAAATGAAGTGTTCCAGCAGTGTTTTATAAGGAGCTCGCGCTCACATATCAGTCCGTTATTTTGGGAAAGCGCTATAATGCGCTGCTGATTAGATCATTCAGAGAGCCACTCGGGTGCACTTGAGCAAAGCCCCTAAATGCACAAGTGCTCAGAGTCTTCACTAATTCACTAATAAGCGCATGTAAACAGGACCGAACCGAGCAGAGCAGGCTGTGGGTTGTGATTCTTCTGCCTGGCCGAGTTCGAGCGTTTTGATCGAAGACGCAGCGATGCAGGACTGCAAACAAAAACAAGCCAATATTCACTGAATGGAATTTGTAATTATTATCTAACACAAATAACAGTGAGGTGAGGTGTTTATACAGCGACAGCCGCCGTGAATAATAAACTTATAAAAGTTTATTCAAAACATTACATCGCCCTTAAATACAGTCAGGTCAGAGAGAGTCCAATTATTATTATTATTATTATTATTATTATTATTATTATTATTATTGGTAGTAGTAGCAGTAGTAGTAGTATATCTTGTTTGGATTTTATTTTAGTATTTATCCTTATTTTATACATTTGCAAAAATGTTTTAACATTTATGCGAGACTTGTCATGCTACAGAGAAACATGCCACAGCTTAGAAAACTTAAACCTCTGACGGTTACAAAGCGCTGACACTAGAGACTCCTTCCCTAGACGTTACATAACCTTCCTTCAGAAAACTTGCCCGTACGCATGATTTATTTATGTGGCGCACCTGCCGTACGGGTCCCTGTGAACGAGCTGTCGCTATAGAAACGATGACGTATTAGAACGAGCGCGTTAATATAACGCTGTGATGTGCAGATGCGCTACTGTCAGAGCCGCAGCTATAGAGAACTGATCAACACCTTCTGACCAATCACGATCCAGAATTCAGCAGCACTAAGAGCTACAGGTGAAATGGGGCAGGTCTGATAACGCTCTTAGTGGTGAATTCAGAGTTTTGGACTTTTGGACTTTTGGAGATTAGATTTTGGGGCATTAAACACACACACACACACACACACACACATACACACACATATACACATGCATATATTCACACGGAGATAATCCAGTTTACTGAAACTCTAATAATGCTGAAACAGATTCTTGTAAAATTCCTTCTGACTGCATCATCTCTCATCCTGACCCCCAGCCTCCAGTTAATTACATCATCGCTAATGTCTTCCATCCATTACACCGTAGTGGGCGTGACACATTACGTTACGTTAGGTACACGCCACCAGCCAATCAGAGCGGGACGTGGTGCTGTGCCGAGAGGATTATTGCTCAGACATTAAACCTGTCACTTATAACTGACATCACAGCAGCAATGCACAGCTTCATTATTAAAGATTTCATTGGATTTGAATAAATGATCAAGATCATGTACGAATGATAGCCCCGCCCTTTTCTAAATTGAAGACTGAAAATCCTTGCAGTGTTATAATTATCAGACCATGTTGTGTTTACACACCAAAAGTGACACACGTTTAGTCACCTTTAACCAAAAATCTGAAGTGTGTGTCCGGGTACGTGGCAGATGGGAGCCGTGGTGCAGGTGGCACAGGTATTGGGGTGAGAGCCAGCACCATGCAGTGGAAAGACAGAGAACGCTAGCGGGATAGATCCGTCCGTCTGCAACGACCCTGTGAAGCCCTGTTACAGGCGTCCATGCTGAAATCTGTGTGCGACTCCACCTGTCTCTCCGTGAGGCGTGGAGATGCAGCTACACTCACTACTCACCCGTCCCAACACCCCCACCCCCCGGGTTTCTCTTTTCTTTTTGCCTCTGATAAACAGGACTGTATTTATTTATTCATATATTCAGCTGCTCGCATGCTTTTATCCAAACTGAATTATAAGTGACATCCAATCAAATCACAGAGTGTTCAAAGCAAAATCTGCATAATGATGGTTCAATAAAAATATATATAAAGGCTAAAATGTGTGTGTGTGGTGTTTAAGGTGCATGAGAAAGTATGTGTGTTTGTTCATGTGCTCCATCAAGGGATGGTGTACGACGTTTAGGCTTCCAAAGAGTGTGTGGAGTGTTTAGGCTGCTAACGAGTGTGGAGAGGTTAGAGTGTATAAGGGAGAGAGTGTGTGTGTGTGTGTGTGTGTGTGTGTGTGTGTAGTGTAGTGTAGTGTTTTATGGAGATTAGCAAAGCTATGTTTTACTTTACTATCTAAGGTATTAACACTTTAGTGAGTATTAATGCTTTAACACACACACACACACACACACACACACACACACACACAGCTTTAATCTATCTTCTGCCCTGTTCCTGACCCTGCCTGCTGTTATGAAAGCCAGTGATGCATTATGGGATATGGGATGCCTCTGCAGCACCTGCAGGGTGAGAGCTGGACGTGTTGCAGTGGTCACTGCCCATGACCTTTGACCTTTCACATTTAAAAATCCAATAAAACGCACGGGTATACAGGAGGAACACCGGCGCACATGAAGATCAGATTTCGATCCGTCTGATCCGGAGCTCTAGCGGGGTCTTTTAGCACTGTTTTATATTTACATCTCGTTTTTCAGTTCAAACTGCTGCATTTTTTTAATATACAGTCAAAAAGAGACTCGTTTCCTCGTTTCCGTTTTCCTTACTGTGTCTAGATATACTTCCTGGTTTAGGTCCTCACATGGTTCCCTGGTTATGATCACAGATCATCTGTGTTCGCATTAGCCTGACCCCTGTCTGGGATACTTTCAATGATTCCTAGATCACTCCTAGTAAACAACACACCAATTTAATGCATTTGTCTCCTTCGTGTAAGTGCGAGTTACAGACGTTTTCACTTTGTTGGAGCACAAGTCTGATCAGGTGAGACAGGGTGAGATTTATTCCATCCAGGCTTGTGAGCAGGTTGTAGACCTGCTTATTCTGGGACTCTACAGTCAACTGTCAATGAACGAATTCTTAGGAGAGAATTCTTCCCGGTTCAGGAGGAGGGTTTCTCCCTAGGAAAAAACGGTCCGATTAGTCCACGAGGCCGTTGCAGACAGTCAGGCCCAGATTTCCACAGTGAAGGCACATCCGGATGCAGACTGGGTGCAGTGGGGGGTCACCGACTCCACCGGCCCACTCCATGGACCTGTCTGTGAGGAGGAGCTGTGGATCCCCTGCTTTGAGGTGAGTGTGTCCGTGGTTGTAACTCAGACTGGGTTCCTCTGTCCTCACTGGGCATAAAGGTGGTTGTTGTTCCTCAAGAAGGGTTGGTGGACCAGTCTGACGCTGACAAGGACATCGCACTGCATCCTGGATTAACCAAGCACCCTGCAGATGACTGTCATCCCTTCACCTCTACTTGCCTCTGCAGAGAATGTCGTCATTGCTCTTCCTACGCCTGGCTTTGAAGAGGATGCTGTCGATGTCCCACTCACACCTTACGCCATAATCACTTGGCCTACATCATCATCACTCTCCCTCTTCCTGTCTTCAGAGGACATCATTGTCCCTCCATCTCCACCTGTCTTCACACAGGACGTCATTGTCTCTCCATCTCCACCTGTCTTCACACAGGACGTCATTGTCTCTCCATCTCCACCTGTCTTCACACAGGACGTCATTGTCCCTCCATCTCCACCTGTCTTCACACAGGACATCATTGTCCCTCCATCTCCACCTGTCTTCACACAGGACATCATTGTCCCTCCATCTCCACCTGTCTTCACACAGGACATCATTGTCCCTCCATCTCCACCTGTCTTCACACAGGACATCATTGTCTCTCCATCTCCACCTGTCTTCACACAGGACATCATTGTCCCTCCATCTCCACCTGTCTACACACAGGACATCATTGTCCCTCCATCTCCACCTGTCTTCACACAGGACGTCATTGTCCCTCCATCTCCACCTGTCTTCACACAGGACATCATTGTTCCTCCATCTCTACATGTCTTCACACAGGACATCATTGTTCCTCCATCTCTACATGTCTTCACACAGGACATCATTGTCCCTCCATCTCCACCTGTCTTCACACAGGACATCATTGTTCCTCCATCTCTACATGTCTTCACACAGGACATCATTGTCTCTCCATCTCCACCTGTCTTCACACAGGACATCATTGTCTCTCCATCTCCACCTGTCTTCACACAGGACATCATTGTCCCTCTGCCTGAATGTACAGAGCATGTCATCCTCACTCCACCTCCTGGTTTCCCTCCACCTCACTCCCCCGACTCCGCAGCAGACGCTGGCATCACTTCCACTCCACTTGACTACACGGAGGACTTGACCTCCACCTGACTCCTTATAAGATTCTCCCACAATATCAGTTTGTGCTCCTAAGATCAGACACACACACACACACACACACACACACACAATACTTGATAAGCAATGCTGACTCACAGCAACTCAGGAAAACTCATTATAAAAACTGAAATTTCTGTGAAGGACACTGCACAGGGATTTAATGCATTCGTTCAGGGGTCTTAGTTTTAATTCCAACTTTATATTCAATCCAAATGTTTTCCTGTTTTTCACTATAATCTATACCAAGTTCCTGACACACTTCCAAGTTACAGAAACGCAAACAAACAGACACGACAGCTCTAAAAGCAAAGTTTCTAATTCACTCTCGTGCCTCGTGTAGATCTCGCAGAAATTCACTTATACGCTGTAGAAAAATATGACAAGTCCGACATTCTAACAAATAGAGATCTTTTCATACGGTTTATAAAGCAATGTTTAAGTTTCTCAATGTCCCTCTATCACACTCACAAGCTTTTTAAAAGTTTACAAAATATATATATATATATATATATATATATATATATATATATATATATATATATATATATATATATATTACACAGAAGATGATGAAGATGAATGAATTTGGAGTTTGGTGCACACGTACCCAGTTAATACACACACTGAAAAAAATAACACGTTAACGTTAACGATAGCGCGTCAGAACGAGCGTATTAATATAAATATAAAACTGCGCGACTGTCAGAGCCGCCGTTATAGAAAACACCTTCTGACCAATCAGGATCCGGGATTCAACGGCACTGTGGTATAAGGTGTTATATACCGCATGACTGTGTGGGAGAATGTTTTTTAAAAGATCAACGCTCTAGGGTTCATGAGAAGCTCATGTCCTTACTTTTCTTTAAAGGACACATGTCTTTTAAATGAGTTCACCTGGCTTACGGTCACACGGTCTATGTAAACGGTGTTGTGTGTCGTGGTTAATAGGCGTGCAGGTCAGTGACCATGATGTGGGATTACACTGGAATCGTGCTGGGATGAGGTTTGTGGCACTTTCAGACCTTCATCCTTCCCGTACCTACACGCTCGATACAGCGCCGTGTGCTCGGAGTGGGAGGACGAGCAGATAACACGGGATTAAAGATGGTGATTAGCACAATCTCTATAGGAGGGGGCTCAGGGTTTCAGGCCCTGTTTGAACACACGAGTGGGTTTTGGTTTTAAAATGTAAACGATCTCCGTCCACACGACACGACCGAAAAGGCACGTCACATGACCGTCCGTGCACACTGCGCATGCGCGTGCAAGTGTAAACAGGAAGTCGGGTGCTAGTCCAAACCGTGCGTGTCCGTGTAGGGCTTCCGCCGCTGGAAATGAGGTTAGTCGGCGATGGCTCTGATCGTAGCTCGCCTCTTGCGCATGTCGCAGCTGCAGGATTATGAAATACGGAACTGAACCGCACGACGGCTGTAGGAATGACGACAAAACCAGCAAAGAGTCCGGTTCAGTCTCCGTGTTGTGGATACGATCGAGGTAGCGTAACGGTCACGTGGTAAGGGCTTGACGAATCGGGGAGAATACGCGACGATCCAGAAGAGCCAATCAGGGGGCGATGTGGGCGGAGCCACGCCTTCGTTTTCAAAAGTCCTCGTTTTGGTCTGTTTACACTGAAGCGCCAGTTCGGAGTTTTCAATCTAAAACGGGGACTTCGGCAACAAGAGCTACAGAATGACCAATCACCTTCAGAAAACATCAGCACCGACACGCAATGTGTTCCAGTGAAATTTTGTTATTGCTGCTTTTGTTATTTTTGTTGTTGCTACTGTTGGTGGTGGTGGTGTTGTTTTTATTGTTGTTGTAGTTGTTGGTGTTGTTTTTGTTGTTGTTGTAGTTGTTGGTGTTGTTTTTGTTGGTGTTGCTGCTGCTGTTGTTTTTATTGTTGCTCTTGTTGGCGGTGGTGTTTTTATTGTTCTTGCTGTTGTTGTTGATGGTAGTGGTATTGTTGTTGTTGTTGTTGTTGTTGTTTTTGTTGCTGCTTTTGTCTAAACAGCAAAATAGAGACGGAGAAGGAAAATGGTGTGTTTTCTGTTTGTTGTTTTGTGTGTGTGTGTGTATGTGTGTGAGTGTGTGTATGTGTGAGTGTGTATTCATGAACTGTGAGTATATATATATATATATCTGTGTGTGTGTGCGTGAGTGTGTGTGTGTGTGTATGTGAGTGTATTCATGAACTGTGAGTATATATATGTCTGTGTGTGTGTGTGTGTGTTTGTGTGTGTATTCATGAACTGTGAGTATATATCTGTGTGTGTGTGTGTGTGTGTGTGTGTGTGTGTGTGTGTGTGTGTGTGAGAGAGAGAGAGAGAGAGAGAGAGAGTGTGTGTGAGTGTGTTCATGAACTGTGAGTACATATCTGTGTGTGTGTGTGTCTGTGTGTGTGTGAGAGTGTGTGTGTGTATTCATAAACTGTGAGTATATATCTATATCTGTGTGTGTGTGTGTGTGTGTGTGTGTGTGTGTGTGTGTGTGTGTGTCTGTGTGTGTGTGTGTGTGTGTGTGTGTGGATTGCGTGAGTTGTGTTATATATGATTTTTCATTTAAATGCATAAAAAAATCATGAATAACGAGATTTACGTTGCTTGATGCAAACTTATTTAAAATACTATTATTATTTTAATCATAATCATCATTTATTTATCTCTAAAATGTTTAGTATTAATGTGTGCATCTGAATAAAAAAAGCGCTTTTTAAAAAAAATTCACACAACACACTGTTAGAGGAAACAGAGTCAGCCAAAGAAAAGAGAGAGCAGATGGACACATGCAAACACGCGCACACACACACACACACACACACACACACACACACACACACACACAATTTCATCATGTCACCTCAGTGTTGATTATTTTCCTCTAACAGCACGGCAAAGAGTGTTTTATTACGAGCATTTTAATAGATAAGAAGTGGAGAAGAACAGTGAGACCGGGAGAAGCATTACAAAATGGAGTGATGAGGAACTGTGTGATGGAGAAGAAGGAAGAGAAAAGATGTTTGGGGGGAAAGCAATGCGGAAGACAAGGAATGATGGAGTGAAGCAGAGCCACCGCTGAGCGAGCCATCTGCACCACAGCAGCACAAAACCATGTCAGGTTCTCTTAATTAGCTGTAATTAAACAGGCAGACTGCTACTGATTCACCAACACACATCCGGCTCAGCAGGTATCACACTGCAGCCACCATGCTTCAATATTAACCACCTACACACTCCATCACTTACACCACTGCAGCACAAAGACCCGACACTACCACCACCGTGCTTCAATATTAACCACCTACACACTCCTACATCACTTACACCACTGCAGCACAAAGACCCGACACTACCACCACCGTGCTTCAATATTAACCACCTACACACTCCTACATCACTTACACCACTGCAGCACAGAGCCGACACTACCACCACCGTGCTTCAATATTAACCACCTACACACTCCATCACTTACACCACTGCAGCACAGACCCGACACTACCACCACCGTGCTTCAATATTAACCACCTACACACTCCTACATCACTTACACCACTGCAGCACAGACCCGACACTACCACCACCGTGCTTCAATATTAACCACCTACACACTCCTACATCACTTACACCACTGCAGCACAGACCCGACACTACCACCACCGTGCTTCAATATTAACCACCTACACACTCCTACATCACTTACACCACTGCAGCACAGACCCGACACTACCACCACCGTGCTTCAATATTAACCACCTACACACTCCTACATCACTTACACCACTGCAGCACAGACCCGACACTACCACCACCGTGCTTCAATATTAACCACCTACACACTCCTACATCACTTACACCACTGCAGCACAAAGACCCGACACTACCACCACCGTGCTTCAATATTAACCACTTACACACTCTTACATCACTTACACCACTGCAGCACAGAGCCGACACTACCACCACTGTGCTTCAATATTAACCACCTACACACTCCTACATCACTTACACCACTGCAGCACAGAGCCGACACTACCACCACCGTGCTTCAATATTAACCACCTACACACTCCTACATCACTTACACCACTGCAGCACAGACCCGACACTACCACCACCGTGCTTCAATATTAACCACCTACACACTCCTACATCACTCACACCACTGCAGCACAGACCCGACACTACCACCACCGTGCTTCAATATTAACCACCTACACAACTCTATGTGTGTCCCAAATCAGAATTTTACCTCGCAAAGAAGCATGTAGAAGAAATCTTACTTCCTTTTCAGCAAGTCTAAAGTTGAAATCATCAAGTAGTACCCATTAAATGGACAGGAAATCACATCATTCAGTTTTGACCCTGCATCAATAACACATCGTTATCTACACTATATAAACAAAAGTATGTGAACCCCTGACCAGCCAAGCCATATGTGGTTCTTCTCCAAACTGGTGCCACAATGTCAGAAGCAGACACTTCTATAGAATAAGTTTGACTGCTGTAGCTTTACCCTTCACTGGAACTAAGAATTGAACACCGTTGGGATGAACTGGGACCCCAGGACTCCTCACCTAACATCAGTGCCTGACCTCACTAATGCTCTTGTAGCTGAATGAACACAAACCCCCACAGCCACACCCCAAAATCCAATAGAATGCCTTCCCAGAAGAGTGGAGCACATTACAGCAGTGAACGAGGAATAAGTCTGGAATGGGATGTTCAACAAGCACATATGGCTCTGATGGTCAGGGATCCATTCTTTTGTCTACACTTCCATACTTTTGGCCAGATAGTGTACATTTAATTTTCTCCTGGTCTACTGCCTGTTTAATTTGAAGCATGCATACAGTACATACATTATATATACAGCATATGAACTATTTCTCTGCTGTTCAATCTCAAGATTATGTGGATCAAGTTTCCTGAAGATTGGACAAGTCGTAAGAAACGCTTTTAAGTTACTGTAACCATTGTGGAGTTATAGACGGCATACAACTTTGGCCTGTTGGTGTCACTAGTGGGTTTAAGTGAGAGATTCCAAAATTGGTGGAACGACATTGTGGATGATGATGAATCAGTGTGCCAAATCTCATAGAAATCATGACAGTGGTTCTATGGGCCGCCATTGGTTTTCCTCAGGGACATACCGTATAAGAAGAAGAAGAAGAAAAAGAAGGAGGAGAAGAAGAAGAAACAGATGATGATGATGACGATGATGATGAAAAAGTTGAAGAACACGTTGATGATGATAAAATATGATGAAGTACAACAACAACAACAACAACAACAACAACTTACCATCACTACAAGTCCTAGTACTGTTTAATTACTGTTTAACACTGTAGCAAATTTCAATATTTCTGTTCTTCAAATAAATAACAACATTTGTTGTTGTTTTAATAAAACCATCCAGCTGTAACTTTAGCAGTTTACAAAAGGCAAGTGTGTGTATTTTAGAGAAGAGTGTTGAGCAGTGCAGGAGTAAATGAAGAACTTCATTTACTCTTGCACCGTCAGCACATTTCACCTGAAACATTACCACTGGGGTACAGGCTGTGTGTCACAGTGAGTGGTTATTATTCTGTAATTACAGCTGCACTGGAGACTCCACAAGCCCCAGGAGAGAGGTTTAATCCTCAACAAACCGTTCCCCTATATTCTAGCACTTCACTAACAATTCCTACTCTACAACCCCAATTCCAGAAAAGTTGGGACAGTATATCAAATGCAAAAAAAAAACAGCAAAGAGAGTCGTTTGAAAATTCAGTTCACCCTGTACTATATCGAAAACACATTATCAACACATTATTGGATGTTTTTAGATTCTTTTTTTTAATCTGCACTCATCAAATCTGATGACTGCAACACACTCCATAATAGTTGGGACAGTCGACTGTTTACCACTGTGTAACGTCACGTTCTCTTTTAATAACACTTATTAAGTGTTGGGACGCTGAGTGAAGACCACAGTTGGTTCAGTTTAGCAAGCGGAATTTTCCCCCGTTCATCCGTTATGCTTTTCTTCAGATGCACAACTGTACGAGGACTTCGTCACCTTATTTTGCGCTTCATGATGCGCCACACGTTCTCAATGGGAGACGGGTCAGGACTGCAGCAGGACGTGCTAGCACGCGCACTCTCTGCTTACGCAACCATGCGCTTGTAATCCAGGCAGAATGTGGTTTGGTGTTGTCCTGCTCTGGAGTTCAGCATATGTTTTTCCAAAATGTGTACATATGTATCTGCTCTCACAGATGTGCAAGTTACCCATGCCATGGGCACTGACACGCCATCAGATCATGGGCACTAGCACGCCCCCATACCATGGGCACTGGCATGCCCCCGTACCATGTGCACTGACACACCCCCATGCCATGGGCAATGACACGCCCCCCCGTACCATGTCCACTGGCACGCCCCATACCATGTGCACTGACATGCCCCCATGCCATGGGCACTGACACAGCCTTGTACCATGGGCACTGACATGCCCCCATACCACGGGCACTGACACGCCCCCGTACCATGGGCACTGACACGCCCCCATACCATGACAGACGCTGACACGAAGACAGCAGAGCAGGTTTACTCAATCTTGGGATTATACGTTTAAACGTATACGTATCAAGCTCACGTCTTACTACATGGTCATTAATTTTATCCTGACACCTTGTGTAATTAGCAGTAATTGCACAAAATCTCCATAAATAAAAGAAAGCAGTGTTCATGATTGTTTCATTACCTCCACTTCACTCAGTCATCTCTGATTTAGATCTCTTCTTTTTATTTGAATCCCCTCTGCGTGATGTATTTTGGCGTGTTCCCTTATCACACCTAAACTCTAAAATCTCATCAGCTCATTAACAAGCCTT
Source organism: Ictalurus punctatus (assembly GCF_001660625.3). NCBI lineage: Eukaryota > Metazoa > Chordata > Actinopteri > Siluriformes > Ictaluridae > Ictalurus > Ictalurus punctatus. The sequence goes on from NC_071284.1 coordinate 34,111,528, forward strand.
GAGTCAATATAAAACGTGTGTGTGTGTGTGTGTGTGTGTGATGAAGTGCACTGGTGTTTTCCCATCCGCTCCTTTAATTCTCCCGGAGAGACACGTTGCGGTGTTTCCCCCACACTTCTATTTTGACCTCGTTGTGGGTGTGTTAATGAGATGATGCGTTAAATCAGATCTGTTCAGTGCAGAGAATTTTTTTTTTTTTTAAAGAGGTGAAATTTAGTCATATTTGTTATGTTTTAGTAGTTATTCTAATAAAACGGAAATGATGATAAAAGATAATACAAGGGCAATAGCGTGAGGGCTTTGTGCTTTGGTGTGTCCTGGAGTCTGTGCGTCAGAAATGAAACTTGTTTCAAAGCTAGCTAGCATGCTATCAATCAAGATTCTAGAATAGTGTGCTAGCTAATATGCAGATTTACAATCCTCCGTCCTGTTGTTGCGAGAGTTTAACGGCCATCCGAAGCCCGAGAGAGCAAAATGATCTCCTATCATACGACAGCTACAGGACTTACTGAGGAGAATGAAGGATAACATGTGCTTCCTCTTCCTCCAGGACATCGTCGTGAACTGTGTAACACACACAGAGGAAAGTTCTATCCGACCAGTTCCGCCTAAACGAGCTCACGTGAGTCCGTGATTGACTAGTCTCTCTGTGATTGACAGAACTGAGAAAGACAGTATGCCCCTCCCACATTGACAGAACGGTCAGTTTAGCTCTCTTGGCTCCTGGCCATGTATACCATAGTCAGGATTCGAACTCATGATCTCCTAATGATAGAGCGAACGCTTTTCTGCAGCCCCACAGTGGCTTAATTGACAGCATGCTAGCTAGCTAACTTTAGCAAACAGTTTCGGTGTGTTTTAATGAAGTAGAAAAGGACAGGACCAGGACGTAATCCGGATCACGTTTAGTCTATTAATACACCATACACCTGTGAGATACGGTATAAGGAGTCATTTTGGTAATCACTTTAAAATTAGATATTTTCCCCATCTGTGTGTGTGTGTGTGTGTGTGTGTGTGTGTGTGTGTGTGTGTGCGTGTGTGTGAGTGTGTGCTTAGAGTTTCAGTGAGACACTTCGACTAATTTTTACTATCCATCACTAGACTTAGACGAAGCAAACCCACATCAGCAAGATCTGTAGAAACAAGCACACACCTCCACACTCACACACACGCACACACACGCACACACGCACGCACACACATCCATGGGTTCTCTGTAGTGGGTAATTTAGCCTTTGTTCCCTTCTGTGAGCCCAAAGCTTTAATGAGAACCCTGTCACAGAGGGAATGCGAAACAATACTCTCATTGTGCTATGCTGCAGAACACACACACACACACACACACACACACACACACACACAAACACACACTTTGGGCCACAGTGGCATTAGCTGGTTGTTAAGAATAGAAATTCGAAGATGAAGTATCCGGTTGCTTGCTGGGATGCAGTCCGGTGCTCTGCGCTTCCCACTCTCTGCTATTCATTATCTCTGGGCCATCTGTGTGTGTGTGTGTGTGTGTAGGTGTGTGAACAGGTCTTTCCTAAAACAAGTGTATTAAGGACAATGAATGCGATATCAGGTTGTGATTAAGAGCTTTTTTTTTGCTTCTTCCTAGAAATAAATGTTTCAAATTTAGAAAAAAAAAAATCTGCCAGAAGAACAATTTTTTTCGTTTTAAAATGAGTCAAAACCTCTAGAATCAGGTTTAATAATCATACGTTTGGTGTACTGTAATCGTACAATAGGAAATACTAGATAAATGTGACTATATTCAACTAATTTTCATTCACAAAAATGTCTCTTTTTTTCATTGTGCTGGATTTTCATAGACGATTCAGTTTTTATGAATGACTCACTGACTCAGTGAGTCAGTGTGATTCGCTGCCCTGCACTGAATCATTATTTTGTTCAGTTTCTACATTTCCAAATATATACATCACCGACTTCATGATTATCAAACCGAGGCTTTTTACATCTACATTATATTTTTATCTGTCAGTGTATTTAAACATTAGTGAACTGTTCAAGTTGTACTTGATTCCTTGAATCAGTGATTCTTTATCAGTCATGACCGAGATTCGCTCCTCTCTCATTCAGGGGTCAGATTTTGACTCAGTGAATCATGTTGGTCATGACCGAGATTCGCTCCTCTCTCATTCAGGGGTCAGATTTTGACTCAGTGAATCATGTTGGTCATGACCGAGATTCGCCCCTCTCTCATTCAGGGGGTCAGTGTCTGACTCAGTGAATCATGTTGGTCATGACCGAGATTCGCTCCTCTCTCATTCAGGGGGTCAGATTTTGACTCAGTGAATCATGTTGGTCATGACTGAGATTCGCTCCTCTCTCATTCAGGGGGTCAGATTTTGACTCAGTGAATCATGTTGGTCATGACCGAGATTCACTCCTCTCTCATTCAGGGGGTCAGTGTCTGACTCAGTGAATCATGTTGGTCATGACCGAGATTCACTCCTCTCTCATTCAGGGGGTCAGTGTCTGACTCAGTGAATCATGTTGGTCATGACCGAGATTCGCTCCTCTCTCATTCAGGGGGTCAGTGTCTGACTCAGTGAATCATGTTGGTCATGACTGAGATGCGCTCCTCTCTCATTCAGGGGTCAGATTTTGACTCAGTGAATCATGTTGGTCATGACCGAGATTCGCTCCTCTCTCATTCAGGGGTCAGATTTTGACTCAGTGAATCATGTTGGTCATGACCGAGATTCGCCCCTCTCTCATTCAGGGGGTCAGTGTCTGACTCAGTGAATCATGTTGGTCATGACCGAGATTCGCTCCTCTCTCATTCAGGGGGTCAGTGTCTGACTCAGTGAATCATGTTGGTCATGACCGAGATTCACTCCTCTCTCATTCAGGGGGTCAGTGTCTGACTCAGTGAATCATGTTGGTCATGACCGAGATTCGCTCCTCTCTCATTCAGGGGGTCAGTGTCTGACTCAGTGAATCATGTTGGTCATGACTGAGATGCGCTCCTCTCTCATTCAGGGGTCAGATTTTGACTCAGTGAATCATGTTGGTCATGACCGAGATTCGCTCCTCTCTCATTCAGGGGTCAGATTTTGACTCAGTGAATCATGTTGGTCATGACCGAGATTCGCCCCTCTCTCATTCAGGGGGTCAGTGTCTGACTCAGTGAATCATGTTGGTCATGACCGAGATTCGCTCCTCTCTCATTCAGGGGGTCAGATTTTGACTCAGTGAATCATGGTGGTCATGACTGAGATTCGCTCCTCTCTCATTCAGGGGGTCAGATTTTTACTCAGTGAATCATGTTGGTCATGACCGAGATTCACTCCTCTCTCATTCAGGGGGTCAGTGTCTGACTCAGTGAATCATGTTGGTCATGACCGAGATTCGCTCCTCTCTCATTCAGGGGGTCAGTGTCTGACTCAGTGAATCATGTTGGTCATGACTGAGATGCGCTCCTCTCTCATTCAGGGGTCAGATTTTGACTCAGTGAATCATGTTGGTCATGACCGAGATTCGCTCCTCTCTCATTCAGGGGTCAGATTTTGACTCAGTGAATCATGTTGGTCATGACCGAGATTCGCCCCTCTCTCATTCAGGGGGTCAGTGTCTGACTCAGTGAATCATGTTGGTCATGACCGAGATTCGCTCCTCTCTCATTCAGGGGTCAGATTTTGACTCAGTGAATCATGTTGGTCATGACCGAGATTCGCTCCTCTCTCATTCAGGGGTCAGATTTTGACTCAGTGAATCATGTTGGTCATGACCGAGATTCGCTCCTGTCTCATTCAGGGGTCAGATTTTGACTCAGTGAATCATGTAGGTCATGACTGAGATTCACTCCTCTCTCATTCAGGGGGTCAGTGTCTGACTCAGTGAATCATGTTGGTCATGACCGAGATTCACTCCTCTCTCATTCAGGGGGTCAGTGTCTGACTCAGTGAATCATGTTGGTCATGACCGAGATTCGCTCCTCTCTCATTCAGGGGTCAGATTTTGACTCAGTGAATCATGTTGGTCATGACCGAGATTCGCTCCGCTCTCATTCAGGGGGTCAGATTTTGACTCAGTGAATCATGTAGGTCATGACCGAGATTCGCTCCTCTCTCATTCAGGGGTCAGATTTTGACTCAGTGAATCATGTTGGTCATGACCGAGATTCGCTCCTCTCTCATTCAGCCTATACGTTTATGCAAACCATACAACTGAATGGATCTGAATGGATCATTTAACCAAACAGACAATAATGAGTCGAGTCTCTGAAAAGACCTGGCAATGAGTGGAAAAGTTTTCTCAGCTAAAGCAGCCGTCAGACCAAAGCCAAAATAAAATTCACTGTGCTGATTCACTGAAGGGGAAAGGACACAGGACATGAAAGACACTCATTTATTTGTGTTAGCAATTACTTCTGTTCCATGCCGACATTATCTTGGTAAGTTTTGACCTGTGAATTAACAAGCCTCGGTCTTCTGAGCCAATAGAAACCGAGTGGGCGGGACTGTGGGTTATTTGGCTTGTAAAAAGAAAATGGAGGAGCCACTAATTGTTAAGAAAAGGTCACTTATGTGGAACTTTTGCCTCATTGTTTACTTACTGAAAAACAAATAGCTGCCTCAACTATTTTTTTTCTCTCTCTCTCTTCCTGCTAATATTTTCCTGTTAGCGATGCTGGCAGCTCTGAAATCCATGTGGGATTTATGTACAGAGAGACTTTGAGACAGAAACAGAAAGCTCAAGATTGGAGAAAATAAACTAAAGGAGATGCAAAAGAAACAGTTCTGAAATAAGAACGCTCCATAACCTTTTAAATCTGTCTTCTGGAGGCGGACTGATTCCCGATGGCTGGATGGAAAGGCAAAATATAGTGCATATACTATATATAGCCAGTGCTGGAGCAGTGTGTTCTAAACATATACACACACACACACATTATATTATATATATATAAATAAGAGATAAGTTCAGGGAGTGATGCAGTGTACTTTACTAATAAATATGGATCTTGGAAAAAGTCTGGCGGAAAAAGTTTATTGAAAAAATGATTCTTCACCAGCTGTGAAACCTTCTGTTTCTTAAGAAACTTCTTCTACAAAGACTCCTATAATTATTGTTGAAGTATATTACATTGCCTTGCATAAGCATAATTATTTTCCATATTTCTTCATGGTTCAACCTCGAACTAATATGACTGTGATTTTTTTGGGTCGTTTGAGTTACTCAATGTGTCTAACATTTGAAAGTACAATATTTTTATTATGACGCAAAAGGTAATAAAGTTAATAAAACACAGACAAGAAAGCAGAACTGTGCTGGTTGCCCCTAGGTCAGTTCTTGGTAGAAGCAATTTTGGCTGCAATTACAGCTTCTGGGGTATGCAAGGCATCTATCAGCTGTGCACATCTGGAACTTTCTTAAGGGGATGGGTGAATACTTACTGTATGCAAGTCAGTGTAGGCGCACCTTTCCGGTTGCTAGTAGTAGCCCGTATTTTGCTTGCTACATGTCGGCCTCCATCTACTCCATCCATCAATGTGAAGAGATCACCACTCAGATATTTCTCCGATCCCTCTGTACGCCTTTGTCCAGCTGAGGGATGGCCATTATATACCAAAGATCTAATACATTTCTCTCCTCAGAAGCTCTGGCATTCCGGGGTCAGAGAACACCCATAGCTTGACCTGGACCTGCTCATGAACGTTCAGCAGCTGGCAGGATCATGTATTCCAGACCCATGGACAGCCACATGGGAAGAGTTCAGTTTGTCCAGCTGGAGTTAGATCAGTCGCACCCAAAAGACTTGCTGCCTCCTCAGGGTGTCACTGCTTAAAGAGTAGCTCTACACATGGAACTGGGTGCTCGCAGAAGCAGGGGTCACTCCACCATCCTCAGCAAGCGTGTAAGAAGAAGGGCTTCAATCCATTAGATAACTAATCACCCTCCAGGTACTTGGTATTAGCTCCATACCTGGAATCATGTGCATTAATATTGTGGTGGTCATGATGGCGTTGACCAAGGCCTACTGCACCCAGTTGTACAGTGGCATTTGTCTGGCGTCCCTGTGCAGTCTGACAGGCATTATTAGCCAGTTAGCAAGCCATGAGACTGATGTTGTCTTATGTAGAAATTCCTCTTTGCATTGTCAGCGTTCACCGCACATGGGTTCCTCTGCACCCGTTTCTCCTTCTGCAGTCATGGCAGGTTGATTGTCACACCTAGGCAGAGTGTTGTGAGCCAAGCGTTTAAAACTGCCTCAAGCTTGGTAAGCCTTAATTAGTTTATTTGCTCCAAGTTCTAAAAACCATTGATAACAGAGGACGCTTGGAGGTATTTTTGATCAGACGATGCTATTTGTTGTCGATTCGTCGAATTTTTTGAGATGTGTGTGAGTGTATAAATTACAGTTGGCTGCAAAAGGCTGGACAAAAGGTGGTTTGTTGAGAAAAATAGGACACTTTGTTTATGGCATTAATACCGTGCTGAGTTTAACCCCAGCAGCCATGTTGCCAGTTTTAATGTAGCCACACGTTGATTAATAATTGTGACCTTTTTCACCTTTTCTTCTTTACAGTGAAAGTGTCTAGCTATGGCTGAAAATAAACGTTTCACAGTTTGTTTCTGCACACAGTCCCTACAAAACGAATAGGAAATGCAACTACATGCTAACTGCCCGCCAGAATTAGCGCCGCAGTTTGATTTCAGCAGTTCCCCTCAGCTTGACTTGTCACTCGTATCCCGTCTCTGTGATCCATCAGATGGTGAAGGTCATGCCATTGATCCTGATCTAAGTTTAAGCACTGGATAGACTGTGTGATCAGGTTCAGCTCCAAGGTTTGTCTCAAAAAGTGAGTACTTAGCCTTATCTGGATTTCTATTGACCTCCTTGAGTTTGACTGGAGTTCCTGGAGTCTGTCTATCTATCTGTCTGTCTGTCTGTCTCTCAGGGTCTGTCTCTGTCTCAGTCGACTTTAACACTCTTTCCAATGAAGGTCAGGTCTAGTGCTCGGTCATGTTCATTTATTAATGAGAATCCTGTGGTGAAAATGTGTGCAGTCCAGGATTAAACTATTCTCAGAATCATGCGCTTGTGTTATGCCAGGCTAATGCTAGGCTAACAGGCTAAACTGGCGGTAAACAAATATACACTGTTCAAATTTCAACTGGTGTGTAATATGTCAGAGTTTATAATTATTCGGTAATATGCATATTGGCATGGAAAAAAGTTTCATTTCCACAAACGTTCCATTTAGTAAAATGTATTTCTACATGTGAAGAGGGTTTACATTTTCAGGATTTTTTTGTCAAATAAAGTAATATGGGGAAATATCATGTGGTGTGACCGCAGTAGAATTGATTTATTTATTTATTTATTTAATGATTTACCTGTTGAATGATGTTATTTTTGCTTTGTTATTATATAATTATTCATATATTTCTTTCCAAACATTTGCAAGTATTATGTTTTATTATTTACATATTATTTACATAACCCCATTCGTTACAATACAAAAGGTCAAGTCTGCCCTGAAAGAAATCTCTTCTTCTTAAGATTGGCAACATCTTACTACACATCAAGGTGTGTGTGTGTGTGAAATTTTTCAGAAACTTTTATTTTCCATTTTGTGAATCACCCATCCTTGTAAAGAGAGTGCCGATAAACCACACAGGTCTAATCTCCTCTCCTTTATTATCCACACGACCTTTTGCAGATGGAGTTTCACCGGATTCGGTTTTTGGAGATATAGATCACCACAGATTCATTTTTCAACATGAAGTGTGACCGTGCGAGTGACAAGTCGCTCAGGTGTCTTGCAGTTGGTCTCTTGTGGGCGTACAATTACAATCGTCTTTCAAATGCATTTAAAATGAAATCTGCTATTTTAACGATGTGCGAAAAGTATTTTATTTATTTATTTTTTTAATTTGCTTGTTTGATTCACGCTAAGTGCCAGGCTTTGTATTAACTTTGTTAGCAGATTAGCAGCACAAGCTAATTGTACTAGCTACGTCCACTCACCAGAGGCACCACCAAACTGTATACCTATATACATCTATATATCTTCTTCTAACTAAACACAAATTAAATAATGCACCAATCTGCTCCGTCGCTTTGACAATTGCCGCCATCACTGAAATCGCTGCTCCATGTCACGCACGTACAGTGGGGGAAATAAATATGTTTCGCAACAATATGGTTGTGAAGGTCTGGGGAGAGCTCTTTGCTATTACCCATGATGAGATGTTTCTCATGTGACACCTCGGTAACGAGAAGCCTTTCTATAGAACATCAATTTACTCACCCAGCTGATATTAATCTGCACAGATAGGGGGTGTAATTACTTATGGATTTCAGCTGGTTCCTTGCCTTGGAGAACTGCTTTTTCTTAATGTGTTCAATACTTTTTTCCCGTGTCATTCCACTATATTACACATAACTTCATTTACGGACTTTAATGCTGTGAATTCTTTATATTATTGAGTTAATACCGGTGTCTGGTGAAAATTTCATGTGAATAACTTCATTGGAAATATATAAAGCGTATATAGAATAGCTGTTTGTTTAAACACTCAACAAAACGTCTCGTTTATTGTACCGGAAGAGCAAACACTCTGCTTGTGTGTTGCTATGTAATATGACGTACTTGTAGGTCAGAATTTTGGTATTTTTAACAGAAATGATATTAATCAAGGAAAGAAAAGAAACGCCTTAGCTCTATTCAATTCACTTCAATTCAGTTTTATTTGTATTGTGCTTTTTACAATGGACATTGTCTCAAAGCAGCTTTACAGAAATATCAACACGGTATACAGATATTAAAGGTGCGAATTTATCCCAACTGAGCAAGCCACTGAGTGGCGACGGTGGCGAGGAAAAACTCCCTAAGATGTTTTAAGAGGAAGAAACTTTGAGAGGAACCCGACTCAGAAGGGAACCCGTCCTCATCTGGGTAACAACAGATATTGTGAAAAAGTTCATTATGGATTTATATGAAGTCTGTATGGCGTTAGGAGCAGCCGTAGTCCCAGCAGTCTGGAATTAAAGAAGATTTGAGCTCCATCCAGAGGCAGAAAGGATCTGGATCTCTAGTATCTCCATAAATTCGTGTGGGGCTCGGTGAAAGGAGAGAGGGAGAAAAAAGATCATTATGACTGCGATTATGGCTCTATCCTTTCTGCTTTCACTTCGCATTTGTCTATAAATGTGTACGTGTGACCTTTTCACAACCTGTCGTGTGCAGTTACGTTTGAGATCTGAATACCGAGGTGTACACAAATCCTCATGCGTAATGTACCATAAGTCGAAAGCTGAAGTATCGGTAAAAGCATGGCAAAAATGGAAAAAACATGGCAAAGAAATGAGCATTTAGTGATTTCCGGTGGCCATGTTCTTTTTCTTTCATAGCGCATGCATTCTTAGAAAATGTACAACTCTTAAAAGGTTCCATTTACTCTACGAGTCATAAATGACTTCCAGTAGAGACCCAAGAGCCCTTAATTATCCCGTGAACTTTAAAGAACCCTTTTGTCTAAGAGTGAACTGCAGCTATATGACATGAACATAGGGATTAAATGAACAGCGGTGGGTTTTAATGCGTCTCTGGAGCGTTAACCTGATTTGGTGCATCGTGCCTTCATATAGCATCTGTTATTCTTCGCAGCCAGAGAGAGGGAGGGGAGAGAGAGAGAGAGAGAGAGAGAGAGAGAGAGAGAGAGAGAGAGAGACAGAGAGAGAGACAGAGAGACAGAGAGAGAGAGAGCGCAGGGGAAAAGGACAGAATAAAAAGAATGCAGAAACGACCACTCATTTTATTTTCCCCTTCTCTTCATCTGTGAACCAAACATACGGATTAAAGAGAAGTGCAGCAAGAGAAACAGAGCGAGGCAGGCAGATTAGAGAAACACAACAGATTCACACATGGAGTGGTAGATAAAGAGGACGAGGATTAGTCGAGCACATCTTCTATTTGTATGTGTGTGAGAAAGAGAGAGGGAGAGAGAGAAGGATTAGAGCTTTCAGCTCGCTGTCTTTATCTTTACTACTATACATACTGCTCCCGTTTTAACAGTCTGCACTGGTGGGGGAGAGAGAGAGAGAGAGAGAGAGAGAGAGAGAGAGAGAGAGAGAGAGAGAGAGAGAGAGAGAGATGGACTGAGGCAAGCACATAAACCTCAAATGGAATCTAAAATGGAATTTTGGAGTAACTTGAATGGCAGAGTGAATCAAGTCTGAGAGTGAATAGAAGGGGAGAGTGAACCAAGTTTGAGAGGGAGTCAAATCTGAGCATGAATCAAGTCTGGGAGTGAATCAAGTCTGAGAGTGAATCATGTCTGAGAGTGAATGATGTCTGAGACTGGACTGAATGGGAGAGTGAATTGAATATAAGAGTGAATCAAGTCTGAGACTGAATCATGTCTGAGACTGGACTGAATGGGAGAGTGAATTGAATATAAGAGTGAATCAAGTCTGAGACTGAATCATGTCTGAGACTGGACTGAATGGGAGAGTGAATTGAATATAAGAGTGAATCAAGTCTGAGACTGAATCATGTCTGAGACTGGACTGAATGGGAGAGTGAATTGAATATAAGAGTGAATCAAGTCTGAGAGTGAATTGAATATAAGAGTGAATCAAGTCTGAGAGTGAATTGAATATAAGAGTGAATCAAGTCTGAGAGTGAATTGAATGGGAGAGTGAACTGAATGAGAGTGAACTGAATGTGAAAGTGAATCAAACATGAGTGTGAGAATGAACTGGATTTGGGAGTGTGCTGAGTCTAAGACCGAATTAAATTGGAGTGTGTGAAAGTTTGGTAGAGACAGAGAAATGTAGAAAAGAGAGAAAGAACATCAGTGACAAAAAAGAAGCAAACCCAAAGAAAGAAAAAAAGAAGGAAAGAAAAAAAAAAAAGTCAAAAGGAAGTTATATAAAAGACGAGTAGAAGGTAGAAAGAGATTTTTCTTGGATGTCAGATACCTGCAGTCTCTCTTCCTTGTCCTTTTTATTGCCTCATTATCACAATACCTGATAAATCAGGGCATGCTGCATGTAAATGAGATGCATTTGGGGGTACATTGTGGTGTGTTGGATGCATTTACGATAGGGATAAATAGGGATGAGTGGGCGGGGCTTGTTTTCACACAGATTAAGCACTGCTTTTGCAGTTTTCATGAATCGGATGCAGATTGGCTCAAATTGTCTGCTCGTTTCTGCTATGTGAGAGAAAGAGAGGAAAGAAAAGTAATAAAAGTAATAAAAACTCAAGAGAAAGTACATAATGAGTAGGTCTTAATGACCGCCGAGCGTCACAATTATATATATATTTCATCTCCGAGTTATTATCCCAGCTCCCATCTGCTCAGATGTTAGAAATGGCTCTAAATCCAGTGTGACATTTAAACATTATCAATCAAAATGTCACACCAAATTCCAAACATGCAGAACTCTGCAATTTTATAGGAATAAAAGACAAAGAAGTTTTAAGATAACAACAAGTTTTAATATTCGCTTTTTTGTTTTGTTTTGTTCTGCATTCAAAGCAAAACAGCAATTAGGGCGAATGAATAAAAAACCGAGGCGTGGTGCGGAGAAAGCACTCGAGTCAGGAGTTTTACTCGAACACACGGCCTGCGGCATCCTCATTTCCTCACTTGTAAGTCACTTTGGTTAAAAGCGTCTGCTAAATGAATAAATGTAAATAAATGTAAATGTAGAGGCTCGAAAGCAGGGCGGACTGTCACCCGGCGTCATTCGCATTGAAATCTACTATCAGTGATTGACACGTTGGCCGGCAGGGCTGTGGATTTAGCAATAGCGGCGACTGACAAATAGATTAGCGAGGGTGAACTTGGACTTTGAGCTGACAGAGAAACGTGAGTGATTGACGTACTGGACTGCGAACAGAGAATGTGGCCTTTTTAAATTTTAAATGAAGCTCTGTGGGTTTATTTATAGATTCGTATTATTACAGGGAAAAAAAGCTTTGAATTTTCATCCTCTATCCTCCAAAACAAAAAAAACAAACAAAAAAAAATTTAGTTTGGATATTTCTCCAAATATTGCAGTGTTTTCTATGATATCACGTCGCTGTTGAATTCTGGCTTGTGATTGGCCAGGGTGTTGATTTCATTTTCTGTCAGTAGTTCAGCTGCAATATAAAATAAAAACAGACATGTGTCTCTGCTGCTGCTGCAAAAAAAAAAAGATTCACAGTGAGTCTCTACGCCAAATAACGGCAAAGTTATCCAATAAAATACGCAGTACGGGGACGCATTGATAGTGATGGCATCTTATACGGTAGACACCAGAGAGTTCATAAAGTGTGATATAATGTGAATGATAAAAAGTGCAGCCACTTCACACATTACATAAGGAAGAACACATGATGTGTACGTTGTTTACAAAGCCTAGGCGCCCGGGACACCTCGTAAACGTTTCCTAACGAAGACATCTTCCAGCGAAAAAACTTCACCATATCAACACTTATTTTATTTCTTTCTTAAACGACAACACCAGGGTGGGTTAATATCCATTCATCCATCCATTTTCTATAGCGCTTATCCTACAGGGTCGCGGGGAACCTGGAGCCCATCCCACGGAGCATGGGGCACAAGGCGGGGTACACCCTGGACCATTACTTATACCCATCCCATGGTTAGATTGATCAAATTTTACAATAAAACGACAGCTACATGTAGCTACAGCCTTGACACCTGCACCGGTGTATCTCAAGGGTAAGTACTGAGCCCCCTTCTATTTGCATTCTATGCAAATGACTGCAGAATCCTCTCTCTCTCTCTCTCTCTCTCTCTGACAAGATCTTAACCCTCACAATTCTCAAGGTCAGTGAATCTGTTTTAATCTTCCAGCCTTCCATCTCTCACCTCACTGCGTCATCATTATCTACAGTCTCCGAAACCAAACAGCATGGAAAGTCTGCCGAGATGCTGGAGCGTTTCACGTTTCGTAAAAGTATCCTCCATAAGCGCTTTGTTTTATTGGAAAAGTCCGTCTACACGTTCGGTTCGGATTCCTTTCGACCGGAACTGGACGAGAGCTGTAAATCCTAGACAGACGCTTTAAACGAGCTGGTCATCGTATCGTTGGAGTTGACCCCAAGTGTTCTCTTCCTTGCTTCAAATCGGTGCATTTCTATGGAATGAAAGTCATCATCATCATCATCAATACAGATGACTCTGGTTTAGAACGTCAGCTTGGAAATCTGTTTCCTGTTTATTTCCTGTTTATTCGCGTTAAAAGGAACCCGGCGTTGTTCGCCTGGTTGAGATACGAATTGTAATATCGGATGAATTTAGATGAACACTCAGAGACAGATGGCCGGGTATTCCTCCGAGCGAGCTTATATTTATGAGGCGTGTAAAGCCGTGTTATTCAGCGCAGGAGTCTCAGCGCGGGGATTCGAGTGACACGAGCTGTCAAATGTCAGCTTTTAAACTCGTCCGTCTTTTTCTTTTTTCCATCATCTCCCAGGATGTCTTGTTGTCTTATAAATCGCTCCACTCAGTCCTGATGTATATGATATCTTCCTGATATGTGATCTTTACTACCTGAGGATAATTTGTGGCAAAGCTACTCTTGAACAGCGCGTCTCACATTGCTACGTTCTCCATAACGGGGAAAGAAAGAGAAGCTGCACGGAGCAAAACCCTCCTCAGGACAAAAACCAGACTCCTGACGTACAACCTAAGCTTACCCACAATCCTGAAAACGCCACAAGTGCTGAATTTAGCTACGCCAGGAACGTGGGCGGAGCCAGAAACGGATCAGACCACTGACTGGTCAAACACAACGGTTGCGAAGTGTTTCTGATATCATTCAAATTGAAAATATTGGCACCCTCGGCTTCACTCGAGTGGCTTTTCATTGCAAAAAAAAAACGTCACCGTAACGGGGATGCATTTAAAACTTTAATGATCGACATATATTACAAAGGAGTTTCAACTAGTACTGTAACACTAGTCATCCCGCACAGGTTTGTGTTTTAAGGAAATAGACGCAACGTGATAACATGACCAGGATCCAGAAGATAGCTCCGAGTTTGGTTTAGCCGTATCAAAAATAAATAAATAAATAAATAAATAAATAAATAGATAGATAAATAAATAAGTTACTAGATGAGCTGTAGCATCACACATTCAAATATAGGGTGTATATGAATAAGTAACTGAGCTAGCTATTCACTGGTAGCATGCACTTTATTAACCGCATTTAGCATTTAGCCATGTTTACACATCCACAGTATCCTCAAACTGATTTTTTTTTCGTTTTCAGCGCACCTCTGTTAGCATACCTCTGGGGAAAAAAAGTAGACCGACATTGTTGTGAAAATGATTAAAGGTCCCTGATACAGCTGGAAATGCAGCGCGAGAGGATATTATCTACAGTATATCTCGACATAGAATCTAGTTATACATCCTGTATCTAGACGCGTGTTTGCCCAACGTTTTATCCAAACCCCAGTAGCGGCCTTTTCCCTCGCTGTTCCAGAAGGTTTTGGGACGTTTCTCAGGGGATGCGACATCATTCGGAAACTAGAGCGTTAGCGAGGTCGAGCTCTGATATTAGGCGCTTTCACATTTCACACCGTTCCATTTCATCTCGAAGGTGTGCGATAGGGTTGAGATCGGAGCTGTGTAGCGATTCGGTCCGATTTAACGAGTCGCTGAGGCGAATGAATCGTTATCGGTCGTTTCCGTGTAGGCGTTCGTTTTGCTCAGTTGTTGCCGATGGCCATCGCGACAGGAAACCGGAAACTAGCCGAAGCATTACGTTTCCACTCCTTCGGTGAATCGTCCGGTTGTGACGGAGATCCGTTGCTCTGTCGGTAAGGTAATGAGTGTTAGAACCAGTCAGTCGTATGGTCGTGGCCGAGATTGGCTCCTCTCTCGTTCAATGAATCATTGTTTAAATCAGTGAATATTTCTGGTCATGATAGAGATTCGGTCTTCTCTTGTTCAATAGGCCAGTGTGTAAATCAGAGAATCGTTCAGTTATTACCAAGATTCACTCCCGCTGCCCGAGAAATCGCATTTGATTCAGTACCTACTGCTCAGCCGTTGATACAGACCGGTATATATGTGTGGTACGAATACAATCCGGATATACTACATCCGCCATGTTGGCGTGGTCATCTGACCTACAACTTACAGCTCTTCCACTCCAGTCCCGTTGACTTATGGGATAGCGCAGCGTCATCCGGATATTTCTCGCCTTTAGACGGATTACATTTACTGAGAATTCGGACATACAGTACTACTGCTTTGGTGTACTGTAGTAAGGATATTCCGACTCAGTGAATCTTGAGTCAGTGAATCTTTCGCTCATGACTGAGATCCACTTGTTGCATTCAATGAATCTGTGTTTGAATCATGACTTGCTTTCATTCAAAGGGCCAGTGTCTGAATCAGTGAATCATTTATTCAAGATTCACTCCTCTCTCTCTCTCGTTCAGTAAACTGGTCTTTGACTCAGTGAATCATTTGGTCATGACTGAGATTCAATTTGATTTAGTGAATCAGCGAATATCGGAAGCCAAAACCACTATTTTTCCATTCATATCCGTAATAAACTTTGAATCGTGAGTCTTGTTTTTTCTGTCCCTAAGTATTTCCTGAACCTGATCTGGTTTTTCGAGTAAGTGAATCGTTTGGTCATGACTGAGATTCGCTCTTCTGTTATTCAGTGAATCAGTCGAGTCACTGAGTTCAGAGAGACCTACTATGGTGCCCGCTCTCTCTCTCTCTCTCTCTCTCTCTCTCTCTCTCTCTCTCTCTCTCGTTATTTAGACAGATTACATTTACAGGCTCGCTAATTAGCACTTAATCCGTGCACTCCAATTGGGCAGGACTGAACAAACACAAATAAATAAAACTGTGTTGTGCATTTAGATTAAAAGCAAATTTGATGAACGATGCAGTCTGGAGTAATTGCACAAGTAAAGCAGCAAAGCAGATTCGAATCTGATGTTATATAAGATTGGACTAGATGAGAGGGTTTAACACCAGTACTGTGTGTGTGTGTGTGTATATATATATATATATATATATATATATATATATATATATATATATATATATATATATTATATATTTTATATATATATATATATATATATATATATATATATATATATATATATATATATGCGATGTTTGTTCACAGCACCACAGTGCCCTCTACTGCAGGAGGAATGGGATTATACAGAAAGGTCTGGAACAGTCACTTCCTGGTTGTTGTCTCAGGTTAATGGATATTAACAGTTGCGCAGGATGTCGGAATTCATTTTGGATGAAATCAACCAGAATATTCATTTCATTTTAATAAAACAGCCATAAACACAAATAAAAAACCTTTTTTAAAAAAAAAAAACAGCGCTGCTAAATCTGGTCTCTGATTGGTCAGAAGGTGTTGATTGATTTTCTTACTTAATTAACGTTGATCTGTAAGGTATATGTAGCGTGTCTGGAAGGAGTCTCCAGTGTCAGCGCTTTGTAACGGTCAGAGGTAAAGCTGTGGCTTCAAGATTTCTGACGTCTTCAAGACGGACGAGTTTTATGCTTCTTTATTATCTTCAAGAGAAAGGAAAGAGAGAGAGAGAGAGAGAGAGAGAGAGAGAGAGAGAGAGAGAGTCTGGTGAGGGAGCGGCGGTTTATAGCTGCTGTAACGTAAGCGAGAACAGGAACCATCGTTAAATGTAGCTGTAATTGAATAAAAATCCCGACGTGCTGTTCTTGACTAAATAAAAGACTGTAGCTGTTAGCAGGTTGCTGTGGTAGAAGAGGAATAAAACACAATCTGGTGACTGGAACGCTGCTTCATGACACCACGCCACTGTTGATTATTTTCCACCAGCAGCATGAGACCGAGTGATTTATTCCTTATTATCTGAAAGCAGTGTCAGTGCTCCACACTGGGCTCGGCAGGGCTCGGTGTTACTGCAGAGTTTTAACGGCCGCCCCGGTGGCCCGCTGCTGAGAAACTGCACAAACCCCCAGCGAGAGAGAGGGAAGCTTAACGATGCGCTAAACAGATACGCAGATAAAACACTGCACGGGGTCGAGGAGAAGGACGGAGAGACGGAGAGGGAGACGGAGGAATGAAGAGTGGGGAAATGAGCACAGGAAAAACAGATCACGCAGGGAAAGAAAAAGTGTCGGAGAGAGAAGTAAATATGCAAAGAAGCAAAACGAGGAACAAAAAATAGAAACGTGAAAAAAGAGAGAGCTTTAAAAGTTAGTCATGAAAACTGCAATTACGTTGGACTTCATTTAAAAAAAAAAAAAGCAAAGGGATTATCACAGATTCCCATGGTGACAAGTCATGTGTTTGTGCTGTACTAACAAGCTAGCATACCTATACACTAGCATTCTGTACATATAAACTAGCATACTTATACACTAGCATTCTAGCACACAAACTAGCATACTTATACACTAGCATTCTGTACATGTAAACTAGCATACTTATACACTAGCATTCTGTACATATAAACTAGCATACTTATACACTAGCATTCTAGCACACAAACTAGCATACTTATACACTAGCATTCTGGCACACAAAAACTAGCATACTTATACACTAGCATTCTGTACATATAAACTAGCATACTTATACACTAGCATTCTAGCACACAAACTAGCATACTTATACACTAGCATTCTGTACATATAAACTAGCATACTTATACCCTAGCATTCTAGCACACAAACTAGCATACTTATACACTAGCATTCTGGCACACAAAAACTAGCATACTTATACACTAGCATTCTGTACATATAAACTAGCATACTTATGCACTAGCATTCTGGCACACAAACTAGCATACTTATACACTAGCATTCTAGCACACAACCTAGCATACTTATACACTAGCATTCTGTACATATAAACTAGCATACTTATACACTAGCATTCTGTACATATAAACTAGCATACTTATACTCTAGCATTCTAACACACAAACTAGCATACTTATACTCTAGCATTCTAACACACAAACTAGCATACTTATACTCTAGCATGCTAGCATATAAACTAGCATTCTGTACATATAAACTAGCATACTTATACACTAGCATTCTAGCACACAAACTAGCATACTTATACACTAGCATTCTGTACATATGAACTAGCATACTTATACACTAGCATTCTGTACATGTAAACTAGCATACTTATACACTAGCATTCTGTACATGTAAACTAGCATACTTATACACTAGCATTCTGTACATATAAACTAGCATACTTATACACTAGCATTCTGTACATGTAAACTAGCATACTTATACACTAGCATTCTGTACATATAAACTAGCATACTTATACACTAGCATTCTGTACATGTAAACTAGCATACTTATACACTAGCATTCTGTACATGTAAACTAGCATACTTATACACTAGCATTCTGTACATATAAACTAGCATACTTATACACTAGCATTCAATCACAAAACCTAGCATATTACAGACGATAATATAGTCATAATATTTATAGTAATCTTTACTTCTATAGTGCTCATGAACCCTAGTATCATTCTAGAAAACTAGTTTCTAGTTTGTTCTGCCTCCCAATTCGCCTACTATCCGTCCTAAATAGTATCCGGGATTAGAATTAGTGTGTCCCAATTAGCAATACGTTGAAAAGAACATCCCAGAGGTACCCGGATGGTCTACAGTTTCCGGTGGACTCCCGAAGTGTGGATCCGTGGACACATTTTCAGCGAATATTGCCCACTTGCTTGAAGGAGGAGGAGTTTTGTGACGGTTTGCTTCACGGAGGCATTTTTAGAGAGGTTACTCGAACCCTAACCCTGGGGTTACACACAAGAAATGTGGAAAAATAAAACAAGAGAATGGTAAAGTAAATGATATAGTGTAGTATAAATGATGTAAGGAATGATGAATGAAGAAAGGCTGAATTGCAATGGGGAGTTTGTTTACGGTGACAGCGTGCGTAACTAGGCAACGATGTGTTAGTACGTCCCAGCGCTTGCATACTCTTTTGCTACACACTCAAAAGTATGTACTTTTTACATCACAAAAATGGTACTTCCTGTGATAGTATAAGTGGACGAATTGAGACGCAGCATCGGGTTCTGTTTGAGTTCTGTCTCCGCCCCGTCTTGTCATTGGTTTCTTTATCTATTGTGGGCACCTGCTCCAGGTTAGCTCATTGATTAGTTTGTCTGTTTCGTTCTGAAGTCATCTTCCTTGTTATTCTCTGTTTATTGGCCGTTATTTTCCGACTTGTGTTTATCTTTGCACATCCTGCTGTTTTGACCCTCGCCTGTTTCCCTCTGAAACCAAACGAACCTGGAAGTTGAAGAGGATCTACGTGCAGAGGGACTTTATTTAAATGAAACAAAAACAAGAATCAACTTCAAATAAACAAGCTTAGGTACAAACAAACAAGAAGAATTGATGGCACAGTGACAGGACCGCAGCACAGGTGCCAGTTAACACTTTGTGCCGGAACACCGACCGTGAGCTGTTTAAGTACTTAGTAATAAGTTAGGATGAGAAACAGATGCACACAATTACAGGAAATAAGGTTAACCAATGAAGAAGAGTTGTAACGTTCAGTGGAGGTTGCCCTCTGGTGGCAAGGTGGTGAATTGCCTGTGGTGGACGTGACACCCTCGTTTTGATTTCCTGTTTAATTAACACACAAATTATTAAATTACAGCGTATCAAATGACACTCTTAGAATACAGAAGCAACAAAGGGTTGCCCAACAAATCTGAAATATCCTAATGAATGGAGTTTTTCTTTATTTAAGTTATGAGTTCGGAATAAAACACACGGTGGGGTGCTGTTATAGGGAAATAATCAGCAGTGGCGCAGTGTGATGAAATTTGAAATGTGGGAAAGTTGATTATTTTCACATAATGTGTTGTGAAATAATGTGTTATACCACAGCAATTTGGCAATAATTACTCATTTATTTATTTATTTTTATTAAAGAATGATGTGTCATGCTTTTTATCCGTTTATAGTTACGTTTGATGTTTCCTGAAACAAGATACTTCTTGTTCTCACGCACATTATAGCAGCTATAAACACTTGTTCCTTCACCAGCTTCTCTCTTTTCTCTCTCGTTAATAATAATAACAATGATAATAATAATAATAATAATAGCTATTAAGCGTAGCAATACTAAAGCGTAAACTCCTGAAAATATTGAAGCTACAGCTTTACCTCTGATTGTTACAAAGCACTGACACTGGAGACTCCTTCCATTACATTAGGTAACACTTTACCATATCAACAACTACACGTCTTTTTTTTTTAATCTGTTTATGTGGAGCGTCTTCTG
>NC_071284.1:34144361-34146861 GCF_001660625.3 Ictalurus punctatus
CAGTCATTGTTTAAAATCGCATTCGTTTCTGCGATCGCAAAACCTCTTCATCCTGGAGCGACTGAAATACAAACCTAGCATGGATATTGACATACTAGCATGCTTAAACAGTAACGTACACAAGGTCAAATTTAGGTTCGACTACTAGCTACTACTACTACTAACTAACTATCACTAACGGTACTGACTAGTAGAGAACAATAGTACACGTAAATACAAGACTAACATAAACACAGAAAATAATAGGAATAATCATTAGAATAAATAATAGAAAATTAACAAGCACCAGGAAAAAAAAACAACAACACTGCAGATAAAAGCTACTAGAGACGGAGAAAACAGAAAAATTAACATTAGGTAAAATAAAAGTCCTATTCAAAGCAAATTCAAACATGTGACTGAGAATAGAAATCGGACAGAACCGCAGTAATTATAGCTATGAAGATACGTTTGTTTTCGTGATAATGTGATACTTTTTGCGGAGCAGTGATAAGGGGAACTCGCGCTCGTGTTGTCTGTATTTAAATGTAAAAACCCGAGTGAAAATGGTGTGTTTTAATGCTTGTGAGACGTCTCGGGGAAGCAGATAAACGAGTGGGCCCCTCTTTGCTCAGGGTAAAGAAACGAGTGCGAGTGCATCCCCCGACTGATCCCGTCTCGGTGCTCCTACTTAATCACGGCGCGGAACTCAAACAGCGACGGCGCGGTCCCGTGTTTGCGCTGAGAAACAAATTGATGGCCATATAGTCATCTGCAAGCTTCTTAATCGCTTAAGTAATCATTAATGACAGATCCGGGATATTTGCCGTGTGGTCGTCGCTTTACTGAAGCAAATATTTTAATCAGATTGATATCAAATAACGCCGCAGTTAAAATCTGACGTTTACAACATGTGCGTCGTAAAGCAGCAGAAACCAATCAATAAGGGGATATGATTTACACCCTGAGGACAGGAAGTAGATGAGCTTGTGCTGCACACAGACTGAGCGTTAATGTGTGTGTGTGTCAGTGTGTGTGATTAACCCGGTACATAAAATCAGAGGTCCAATAAATACATATAAATGATTGTTTGCTAATAATAAGTCCTGAACATGTGTAAAAACATAAAACATGTAGGGTGTAGTAAGGTTCTGTTAGTGTGCCACCACGAATGATAGGTTTAGGCTCTACTCTAGCGTGTGTGTGTGTGTAAGTGTGTGTGTTTAGCCCTTTAATATAAGGATGTCTGTGTGTGTGTGTGTTCTGGTGGGGAATGAGACAACCAAATGTCCATAATGATAGGAGAATATGATGTGTGTGTGTGAGGGTTTTCAGACAATAGTGAGAAACAAATGTCCCCATAATGATAGGTATACATGGAGTGTGTGTGTGTGTGTGTGTGTGTGTGTGTGTGTGTGTGTGTGTGTGTGTGGTTGGGGGATGAACGAATGTTCATCAGTTTGACCACAGCAAGCTGAACAGTGACCCCACATTAACATGTAAACACACACTGTCATGTATACCTATCATTATGGGGACATTTGGTTCCCACTATTGTCTGAAAACCTTTACACACACACAACGTTTAAACATTAAACTTTTTCAAAATGAATGATTTTGACACACACTCTGCAGTTAGAGCTCAGAGCTGCGATGTGTGTACGAGGCGAGTTTAGCCGCCGAGACGATTCCCCGTTGTTTACCTGGCTGTTGATCCTAATGACTGTGTGATCAGTCTTCAGCGCTTTATATCCAGTGTGTAAATAATATAAACCTCCTGTTCAGCCTGTGCAAACCCGTAACACTCCCTCGGAGGAGCTGTGCGTTGATGAAACTCCGTGAAATATCTTTAGTCTGGACGGCGCTGAAGTCTGCGAGGGCTCGGCACCCGGGTCTCCGTTTTACACTTTCGTTTCATCACTTATTACAACTCATACAAACCTTTACTCTTTTCATCTGGACCACTCAGGGCCAGAAAACAGAAACATCATCCGGTTCGACATCCTCGTGGTGTTATCGCTTCAGATGAACACAAGAGCAAGTCTGCAAAACATATTCTGATTAGATTCAGCAACAGTAACTGCTTTCCTCTAACAGCATCATCCCGGCGTGTTTCGTTCCTCTTATACCGCAGCAGCTCGTCATGTTACCATAGAAACCGCGAAGAAGCGTAAGCGCCTCTGTCCTGAAGACGTCAGAAAACTTAACGTTGCAGTGTTGCACTGACACTGGAGACTCCTTCCATCGTTTCTCCTCACGGCGTCCGCTGTGAACGTTTCTCTGAACGTGCTGTTGCTATAGAAACGGTAACGTATCAGTGCGAAGGCATTAATTATGAAGGAACCTGCGCTACCGTCAGCGCTGCCGTTCTAGAAAACTAATCCACGCCTCCTGACCAATCAGAGAGCGGGATTCAACAGCGCGGTGGTGTGAATATACTTTGGAACGTAGCTGAGTCTTGAAGAAGACTTCTTTTTTTAAGAGGTCCTTAAAAAAAAACAAGCAGAATTTCTGACATGTC
>NC_071284.1:34169391-34181891 GCF_001660625.3 Ictalurus punctatus
TATGATTGCAGACGAGCTCGTATCTGAGTATTGAGCTGCTGGTGTAGATTTGAGATGCCTCTGTTCACCTCCGCGTTCAGGAGTGTGCACTCAACACCATCAATAATGTAAGCAAATCTGCTTTTATTTAATATATCGCTGGACTGTTTCATTTATCGAGCTGCAGGCTACAGGGGAGCGTGTTACAACAGACACACGGTCGATCATACAAAAGCTACCCGATTAATGTAAAGACATGATGTCATTAATACGTCGATATGGTCTATAGACGAGCTTTGTGTGGACGGAGTTATGCATTATACATATACCGTACATGATACATCCATGCATACATCTTCTATACTTCCTTCAGGGTCACGGGGAACCCTGGAGCCAATCATAGGGAGCATGGGGCACAAGGCGGGGTACACCCTGGACAGGGTGCCAATCCATCACAGAGCAGGCACATTCATACACTACGGACACTTTGGACACGCCAATCAGCCTACCATGCATGTCTGTGGACTGGGGGAGGAGACCGGAGCACCCGGAGGAAACCCCCGCAGCACGGGGAGAACATGTGAACTCCGCACACACAGGGCCACGGTGGGAATCGAACCCCTTCCCTGGAGGTGTGAGGCTAACCACTAAACCACCGTGTGCCCTATGATATACATTAATACACATTTATTATTCCTTTCAATGAATCTTTTGTTTACTAAAAATACATTCGCTGTACAGAACATTGTTGCTAGGCAACTGGAAAAAAAACGAGCATAAACTAGCCATAAGCTAAGCCCAGAGGGAAACCCAGACTACAGTTCCCAGCAGCCACTGCACCACACAATCATGTCACATGACCACCTGCACCTGAAGGTCATTCTTGTTAACGAGCACTTATGGGTATTTATAGCCACAGTTTGCACTACACTGGTTGTCTTGCGTTTGTCTTTCACTGCCGTTGGTTCTGTCATAGGGTTCGTAGCCTTTGTGTCATGCCCCCCCCCCCCCCGCGCCCCCCCTCTATTTGCCTCAGTGTTTCGTGTTCATAGCTTCTTTTGCGTTCGTTTTCAATGTTATTGAACTCTTTATCTGCACTTGCGTCCGTCTCCGCCTCCATTACGTGACAGATACTAAACAACGTAACGGTAGAAGGACATCAAAAATGAGAACACTGTAATTACACTTAGCATCAAAGCCTAATTCAATCTCCATAGATTCTACCATATTTAACATAATACTGTTGCTAGGCAACTAGGACATAAAGGTTTTGTGACATCAAAAGGACAAAAATGTTGTGAATACCGACGTTTTCCTCAAATATTCTGGTACATTACTGCGGAAAGAATTTTGTATGAATAAAAGTGTACTGTAATTTCACTTGCAGCATTAAGCGCTGACCAAACATCTACAGACTCCACCGTATTACACGTCAATATCGCGTCAACTCGGGGATTTGCGGCTCTCGAAATATTCTGACTCCTGAAATTGTTGGAGTAAAACTTAGAGAACAGACAATATATTTGCCCTTCAGAACTCAGTTGTTAAGCAACTAGGAAATAAAGGGAGAGTGCCATCAAAAATGTGACAGAAATGTCAGGAATATCAACATTTTCCTCAGAAATGTTGGTCAATTATTTAAAAATAATAATAATATGAGTAGAATTCTGTTCCAGTTACACTTAGCAAGAATTGAATAGCCAAATAACCAATAACTAACAACCGCTAACTAAATTCCATGGGTTCTGCCATATTAAAAGTGTCACGCAAGAATTTAGGACTATTTAAAAATTCGGACTTTGATTAAAATTGTGAGTTCAACAGAGGAAGCAAACACACTAGAACATTTTCGCTAAACAGCCGGAATACGCGGAAGGATATAAGGAATTGATTCCGACAAGCAAGAGGCAGCAGCGGAGAAATGAGCTCTTGATAAAAAACAAAAAAAAAATATCGTTGATATTTTGAGCTCTAATTTTCATTTTCAGAAAGAAAAAAAAAAAAGAAGAAGAAGAAGAAGAAGAGAAAATTACTGCTACAAGATCTGCACGGACCAAAGCAGCAAAGGAAACAAACAAAACAAACAAGTCACTGGAAACAGGGCCAGAAAACAGACAACAAGGAGGACAACTCGAGAACATCATCAGACTCATCAGAGAACATGATCCACTCATCAGAACTGAACAGTGCCAAGACTCAGAAAAACTACAAAATGGACATTCTACTGAGAAACCCAGAAATGCTCTACGCTGAATACACAGAGGAGCAGGGTGAAAAAATAAAGACCAACCTCATGTTCAACACCATGCGCACCAACACCGGGGAAGAAGCTCATCTCAGAGGAATATGCAACAGCTGCCAGCTCGTCATCCACACTGAAGAACTGGACAACCCCGAGCTAACCATTAACATCTATAACACTGGCACGGTCCTAATTCAAGGCAACACCGAGAACCTACAGCAGTTCGAGGACAATTTCAACAACCTGAAGACCAACGATAATGAGGACAAAAATTCTGTCATCACAAGAATTTAACAAAACTCCTGAGCCTTGTCCTTCCACTGCTCCAGCACCAGAGTTCCCTCAGGACGCTCTACAAAGCAGGAGATGCAGTGCACTGAATTCAGAGAACAGATTCTGTTCTGGCATCATGATGACAAGGTTGAACAGCTAGTAGACAAAGTTAGTGCAAATACACCAATAAAACCATGACCATAACAATGAGGAAACTTGAGGAAGACAATCATGCTCTCAGAGCTCAAATCAGTCTAATCAAAGGGGAAGCCACTTCCAGAGAAAACACCATAAAGCTGGAAATCCAACAGCTCAGGGACGAGATCGGACACCTCAAAAAACCACCGGTGACTGACACAAACACTTCAATTACCACACACGACGGGAACGCAAGGAGAACCCAAGAAACACAACCCATCTCCTCAGTGGAAGAACAGAAGTCCTCCACTATGATGAACAGATCTCCACAGAGGGACCAGCCATAGTCCAAGAGCAGGTCACAACCCACCCGGGCTCCCACCCGGTCTCGCATCCGGACTCGAAACCCGGACACGCAACCAGGCCCACAACTGGGCACGCACCCGGTCTCGCACTCGGACACGCACACAGACTCACACCTGGACACGACTGGAATATTACCGTAATTTCACAGCCAGCATCCCAAATGTCTTCTCTCTGAGACCTGAGCACAAACTGAGCTGTGTTTTAGGTGAACATTCGTATCGATATATATATATATATATATATATATATATATATATATATATATATAATGTGTGTGTGTGTGTGTGTGTGTGTGTGTGTATTTGTATATGTACTGTATGTGTGTGTATATGTGCGTGTGTGTGTATATGTATAGGTATGTATATGTGCGTGTGTGTGTATATGTATAGGTATGTATATGTGCGTGTGTGTGTATATGTATAGGTATGTATATGTATATGTGTGTATATGTGTGTGTATGTATATGTGAGTGTGTGTATGTGTATAGGTATGTATATGTGTGTGTGTGAGTATATATGTATACGTGTGTATGTGTATAGGTATGTATATGTGTGTGTGTGAGTATATATGTATACGTGTGTATGTGTATAGGTATGTATATGTGTGTATGTGTGTGTGTGTATAGGTATGTATGTATATGTGTGTGTATATATAGGTATGTATATGTCTGTGTATTTATGTGTGTATGTGTGTGTATATGTGTGTGTGTATATGCGTGTATGAGTGTGTATATGTGTGTGTGTGTATGTGTATGAGTGTGTATGTGTAATACATCTGTTTAATTTAATTAATGTCTAGTCATGTTTAATGTTTATTTTATTCATTATTGCATTTCTATTCCTTTATTTGTTGTTATTGATTGTATAAATAGTAAATTTGTATTAATTTGCTTTGGCGACATTGTTAACACGTCACGCCGATAAAGCACTCTGTGAACTGAAAGGAGGGGAACATTAAAAAATGTTTTTTTTTAGAAATGCTGAATTCAGTTCAATGTGAGGAGTGAATAGACAATACATCTGCCATTCAGAACGCTGTTGCTAAGCAGCTGCCAAATAAAGATACAATGACATCGGGAAAAAAAAAACAAGACAAAATTGGCTGGGAATGCCAACATTTTCCTGGGATGTGCTGATTAAAAATAAATAAATAATTCATTACTGACTAAAATGATCGCACACTGAAATTCTGTGGGTTCTGTCATATTAAATATTAATATTAAATAAAGTAATTGGCCATTAAAAACATTGGCCATTCAGAACACTGTTACTAGGCAACAAGGAAATGGACACCGAGAATAAGCTAGCTAGTGACACGTACAGTAAAACTTAGCTAACACATAGCTGTTATTTCCTTAAAACAGACAGCGTGATGGTCAAAGGTCATCAGAGGTGACACAGAAATGTCAGGAATACCAACATTTCCCTGAGATCTGTTAATAAATTACTTAGAAACAGACTTATTAAGACTAATATTACACTTAGCATCAAGCACTAACTGATGTCCGACGGGTTCCGCCATACTACTACACGCCAGCTTTCCGCCACGACCTGAAAATGAGTAAATTCTGACCTGTGTACTTAGTGAAAATGAAATGGTCTGTGTAAACTCTTCTTGTAAACACGATGAAACACGTGACAGTTTGAACGCAGCATATGTGACGGTATACAGTAGATGTGTCTTTTCGCACTCGTCCACCAGACTCCTCCACCACAGACTGAGCTTAAGTGAATTGCGCGTCTTCAATCTCTTTCCAATCACTTAAGAAGCTCAGATGCGTCCATTCATCATCCGTGGCCTTAAAACCTCACACACACGGAGGTATATATATATATATATATATATATATATATATATATATATATATATATATACTCCCAGCTTACATCAGCATTCTAGGGCTCGGCTAAAATAATATATCTGTGCATGCCACATAAGACAGGGTTCTCAGAACATCATTTTTAAAAGATTTTTTTTTTTTAACACAGTGTATTTTGCTTCATCTGTTACTAAATTGACCTGCTGCTTTCTGATTGGTTAAGCTGTGTCACGTGACACCGGAAGCGTGTGGCGTTAGTGTAACGGTGAGAAACAAACTGACAGAAGTCAACGCATTTTATTAGACAATTAGAACGTGTGTTGTTGATGGAAATGACTATTCTTTTATCTTGTTTATTATGTGGCAATCTGCAGCTAGACCGTTTCAAAGTAGTTTCTATCAATTTTCTCTTCCATGTTAGACAAGAAAAACGGAATGCAGGCTCAAGAGGCAGAATTTTTATAAATTAACAAGCAAGATGATTGAGAGGAGAGTACAGACGCCTTGACGCCTGATCGGTCGGATGTTGGTGGCCTGTTTTTCTTTGATTAATTTTACTTAATCAGCAAAGACGTACAGTTAGAATCATTCCGGAATTCATATTTACACTACACACCTTTTCTTTTATGTCGTATTATTAACACTGTGAGTGTCGGCCATTTCTGATTGGCCATGGTAATTGGTCGAGGTATCTGATTGGTCACAGATGCAGTCACAGAGGTCAGGGTTTTATTCAGTCATCAGTCATGGACGTGTGCTTCTCTCATGCGAGTGGCTTTAATGTGCTGTTCATTAATATAATGATAAATATAGTGTATATAATAATGTATAATAATGCACTGTGTAGTGTTTATAATCTCTGACTAATAATCTCTACATGTTATTCATCAACCGCTCTTCATTACTGTGTATTCCAGATTTAAAAAAAAAACAAACTGAATCATTGAAAAATAATTGCTGTCGTGGGAATGACGTTGAACGAAGCTTGAGTATATATATGACTGTATGTTTTACATAGCTGTCAGGATTTTATTCATCTCAAACAAGCTGGGGCCCCTAGAGGCGGCCATCTTGTCTGCTTTTTGTAATTTAGTGTATACGTGCACGTGCATAAGCCGGCATGCCCGTAACACTGTTTTGCAGGGTCAAAGGTCGGTAGAATTCATTATTCACACATGAACTCTGACCTCTAAGGGTCACAGCAGGGTCCATTCTGTTCGCTTTATCTTTCTGTTGTCCTTCATTTTCTCCATCTATCTCACCATGCTCAGCCTCTCGATACAGGGTGTCAGATGTTCCAACTAGAGCATCTTCCGCTTTACTAAACTGTAGCTGCTAAATAAAGAGAAACGGACCGTTCCACCTTTAATACAAGCCTCAATAAATCTACAAAGTAAAAGTACATCTATTAATAATGCCATGTTTAGTCTACAGTAATGGCACGCTCTATGGCTCGAATAAAATAACGGCAAAATATTGTCGTATACCGTACGTTTAAATAACGAGCGTGATTTTCTAGTTGTTGGATTGAGTGCTAATGGGATCTGAGTGGATTTTCTTTTTCTTTTACGGTTAAAGCTGCAAAATAAATAAATAAATAAATAAATACATAAATAATGGGAAATCCTTGAATTAGACGACGCTCTGGCGAGCTGAAGACCGAGTCAGTGTCAGTGGAGACTTCAGACATAGAACCAGACGCTATTAAGGTAAATCCTAAACACACAGAGTGGTATTTATACCATGACCATGACCTTCAGAAGGTCATTTTTCCAATTTAAGCAAAACTTATTCCAGCCTAGCTAGCTCTTAGTAAATATAACAGAAGCTAGTCAGTTAGCTCTTAGAAAGTAACCCTTTGAATCTTTACTGACGGAGACAGATGTGAACAGTCAACAGTTGGGATATGAGAGGACCATCGACTATGCAAGACGTAGCTAGCTAGCAAACTAGCAGCTTTGCGTTAAGAGGATAAAGGAACAATGTTGTATATAAGAAAGGATTATACAACGACATTCAAGGGGTTCGCTTGCTAACTAGCATTTTTGATCTCATTTTACTAATTCAAGCCAGCTATCTCTTTTTAAATATGAAGGAAACAACGTGTTGTATTTAACAATGTTAAAAAAAATAAACACAAAATGGACACAAATACAGCTGCTAGAAGTGGCTAGCTAGCAAAATCGTAGCTAGCTAGTAGGGGGATATGTTTATAAGCTAAGTCATTATATTATGGATATTCATATGAAAATAAATGGTACGGTCCATTAGAGGGGTGTATAAAAGTGTCATTCATGTTTGTGGAAACATTTGAGCTATTACTAATTTTATTTTATTTTTTTAAATCACCCATTTTAGTCTTCTTTATTTAACATGCCAAGACACACCACTAAACCTCTGATGTGTTCCGCCTCCTGAACACACTGAGCGGGGATTGTACCATGACATTCAGGGGGTCGGCTTACTAACTAGAAGATTTTTTTTTTTTTCAAATACGAAGGAAGCAACTTTGTATTTTAACGATGCACAAAACAATATTGGACACAAAACAACTGATTATGCTAGATGTAGCGAACTAGCGGCTAGCTACTGGGAAGACAAGCGAACAATCTAGTGTTAATGGATAGCTTTATTCGAACACATACCACGTGTGTATTTACAAGACTAAGTTAGCTAAATTATGCACAAAATGTGTATGGATACAGTTCCTGTTCATAACAAATGCACAAGAAGAGCAGTTGGTATGGCCCGATGTAGGGGTGTTTTAAACTGAACCCTTTCAGCTGTTAGTAATAAAAACTAAAATAGCAGAAGAGTAAACCGATTGTGAATGTACAGTGTGTTCTGCCCACAGTGCTCTTCTGTGCAGTTTAGTGAACATCGCCTGAAGAACGGAGCGTATTTAACGTGGTTAGTGATTTGGGACGGACCCCGGCATATGTGTTTTGGTGACAGGTTGATGATGCGCTTCATAATTGATCAGGAGAATATGATTGCAGGCCCGCGCTCATTTCTCCAATGAGTCCCGGCAGACCCGTGTGCGTTTATTGCGTTTGGATGTTTGTGTAGATATTGAGAGTGTTTTATTATGTTGTGTGTGTGTATGTGTGTGTGTGTGTGTGTGTGTTGGGGAGTTCGGAGGGTTAGTCCACCATACTGCTTTTCCTTAACCGCGTTCTCCATTGATTGGTGTGAACGATTTCGTTCTAAACGACACTACGCACACCTCCATCACTCCTCCGTCCGGTGTTTTCTCATTCCGAAGCGACTCCTCATTCGATCGAGTCATGTTCAGAAAACGATACGCGGCATCCAAAAAAAAAAAAAAAAAAGGAAGAAAAGGAAAGTTCTTTCTCTCGGAGGAACCGATACGCGCCGTGGATGCGATCGGAGGTTGAGGTTCCTCACTCGTGACCAGGTTCAGAAAGACAAAGCGCTTCGTTTCTTTCGGAATATTTTTACTTCTTGCTAAATGAATCCTTGAATCCTGAATGAGTCGGATGCGTATCACGAGTACCGTGTAATTTACAGATCAGCGTTAGTTTCTGATGTTCTAGTAATACGTACGCTTTTTAAAAAACAGGAAGAGCGCGAAGGACTGACGGAATCAACAGGCGCACAATTTACGCATACTTTATCCACTGAAAATGTATTCCTGCACACTTTTTACAGAGTTTTTTGTGATTGTTGCGGCCAAAAACGCTTGATTTTGCTGCGTATTTTTCTGAAATCTGGTCGTATTTTGCGCTTTTTTTTTTTTGGGGGGGGGGGGGGGGGACTACTCGAATCGACAGAATCACGATTGCATGGAAATGTTCTGCGCGCTCTTTCACAGTGATGTTTGTTGAGAACTTTTAGCTGTACTCGTGTTAACTGTTAACGTACATGATTCGAAGAGGGATTCGGCTGAACGTGCGTGGTGACGACGTCACATGGCACGTCTCGGCCCCGAATCTGCGTAAAACCTGCGGTAATTATGAAAAAATTGGCAGCTCCAACAAATATTGCGGAGTTTTTTCGATTCTGCGTTCATTTCTGCGATCGGAAAAATCACGGAATCCTGGAGGGACTGGTCAAGGCGTGGAGCTGCTGATCAGAAGGTCGTGAGATCAGATCCCAGCACCATGAAGCTGCCTCTGTTAGCTCCTGGAGCAAAGCCCTTCACCCTCAGCCGCTCCGGTGGATCCCAACTCGACTGTAAGACACTTTAGATATGGACCTCGTTTGGCTCCAAAAGTTTGCGCTCAACCTGACGATCCGTGTTCGATTAGATCCGTCTGAAAACGTGCTTCAGTGGAAGAGAGAAGACCCGAGGACAGACTGATGCTTTGTAGTCTGCGGTCATTATTGAAAATTTGCAAGCTCGTGCGAATACTGCGGAGTCTGCTTGATTATGCGTTCATTTCTGCGATGGCGAAATCCTGTTTTATAAGAATCTGATTTCCAGAGTACACACCATAACTGGAGAAACGCGAATGTAGGACAGCAGGCTAGATGACATTATTAACGCTGAGATGCACTGCACTGATGGTTTCTTCTTCATATTTGGATGTGTGAATATTTGATTTCTAGACTGGCGGTGAAACAAGTTGAAACAATTAAAAACCAGCTCGGAGCGGAGCTGCGTTTGTGTGCCGAGGTCTTCAGAGACGGAATTGATGTCTCCGACCTCACAGTGTTCGCCTCCTGCAGGTGCATTTACAGAAATACCTCAAAACAATTCCGTTACGGCTCAATTTAACACCGAGGACATGGGGGAAGAGAGAGAGAGAGAGAGAGGGAGAGAGGGAGAGAGAGAGAGAGAGAGAGAGAGAGAGAGAGAGAGAGAGAGAGAGGGAGAGAGAGAGAGAGAGAGAGGGAGAGAGGGAGAGAGAGAGAGAGAGAGAGAGAGAGAGAGAGAGAGAGAGAGAGAGAGGGAGAGAGAGAGGGAGGGAGGGAGAGAGAGAGAGAGAGAGAGAGAGAGAGAGAGCGAGAGAGAGAGAGAGAGGGAGAGAGAGAGAGAGAGAGATAGAGAGAAAGAGAGAGAGAGAGAGCGAGAGAGAGAGAGAGCAACAGAGAGAGACAGAGAGAGAATGAGTGAGACAGAAAGCGTGAGAGAGAGAGGGAGAGAAAGAGAGAGACAGAGAGAGAAAGGCAGAGAGAGAATGATCGAGAGAAAGAGAGACAGAGAGAGAAAGCGCGATAGAGAAAGACAGAGAGAGAAAGAGTGAGAGAGAGAGAGAGAGTGAGAGAAAGAAAGAGAAAGAGAGAGAGGGAGAGAGAGAGAGAGAGAGAGAGAGAGGGAGAGAGAGAGAGAGAGAGAGAGAGAGAGAGAGAGAATTGAATTTCAAAAGCCTTTTATTTACAAGCTTTTAAAAGCTACATCGACCTATTTCGGTCCCACAAAGTCAAATGACCCTAAAGAAAAAAAGTAAAATAAATTTATATATATATATATATATATATATATATATATATATATATATATATATATATATATATAAATAAATAGATAATTAAAATAATTCTCCTTCCAGTTGCCTTTAAAACCCACAGGGAGTAAAGAATATAAAAAAATCAAAAGTTTCAACCAGTATGTATACAGTCTTCTAAAAGTTGATGAAATCACACTTTTTCTTCTAAAACCACACATAATGCCCCTTCCAGACACCAGATATTCTCAAATGCTACAAGGTCTTTCATCTCTTGGTGAAACTTAAAATCGCTTAATATCCTGGATTTGAACAGAATCACAAAAACCACTAAAACGCTGTCCCCTGAATTCGACTCAATTCTGTTTCTCCTGCTGACATATATGGCCATCTTTGCCTGCCCTATGATCAAATTTATCAACTGACACTTAAACCTTTTTTTTTGAGAGTATTTAAAACCAAAGATAAAAGTTTTGATTGTAAAACTCTCGTTAAAATGGCCGAGCAGTCTCTGTAAAACAGTAAAAAGAGGCTTCGATCTCACACAGTGCATAAACATGTGAAACACAGATTCTCTCACAGCACAGAAAGGACATTCATAACTCACATCAGGGTTTAAAACACAGATAAAAGAATTAACAGCCACTGCACCGTGTAAAATCCTCCACTGTAAATCCCCACGCTGTTTCGTTAATGGTGACTTGTATAAAGCCCTCCATCGTGGCTTTACATGTTCCTTTATCTGTAGAACAGACCGCCAAGGTGTGTCGACTCTTTTGTCCAGAAACTTTTTATTTAGGGATAGTACGCACATTTTGTACAGTTCTTTCCCAGATGGTAACTTGAGACCCACAAAACTTAGTTTTTCAGATTTAAAAAACACACCTGAGCACTCACGTACATTCGCCGAGACACTAAAATCTGGTAAGGGATCTTGGTCATTGGGACTGTTTAGCCCTCCGGAATATTCCTCCAGCATTTTCAAGACCTCTTCAGTCAACAGGGACCTCCATTCCACAAGGAACTGCGTGACTACACGGACTGACTTCATCTTTATGTGTCCAGCAACTGCCACCGCGTTCCCAAACTCCGGTCCTGCTAAGGTCAGTAGGTCACCCAGAGTGACGACTCCAGCCCTGCGGAACCCCTCCGTAAGCGCAGGAAACGGCTTCCTCTGAGAGACATCAAAAATGGAACCCTTTATAATCGGCTCCTGCAGCAGCCAGTGGAGAGAACTTGAGCATTGTACTCTCTGCACTGTTAAAAGTCCCCACACTTTAAAAACATTTCGGTAAAAAACAGGAAGTTTCCTGATGTCCATCTTTTTCGGGTCCATCCAGAAAAGAGGTTTATGTAAATCCAGCCCGTCAAGTGTCCGTAAGATGGCACATGCTACACCCTTCCAGTTTGCATTTACAGGTCCATGTAGCAGCCTTTGCACAAAATGTAGCCAAAAGGCTGCAGTCCTGCTCTGCAGGTGTACCAGTCCATGTCCCCCTTCATCCTTGGGGAGAAACAGAACACTCTGTGGAACCCAGTGTCCCCAAAAAATTAACCAAAGTCGACTGGATTTTAAGATAAAACGTGTATTGGGGGATCGATGCACGCAAGCCTATGCCAGAGGGATGATGCTACCAGGTTGTTAATTATAAACACACGCCCCCTAAAGGACACTTTTTTAACTAAAAAATTCCACTTCTCCAAACGACCCTTTACCTTCTCGACAGTCCCTTCAAAGTTTTTCCTCATAAACCCTTCATCTCCTAAAAACACCTACAAATACTTAAAACCATCTCTACACCACAATACGCGGAGAGAGAAGCAGAAGGCAACAGAGAATGAGAACTGTACATTGTAAAATGATAATAAAAACGCTTTTATCCTGAATGTATTTGTTAATTTACACTTCATGTAGAAATTTGATTGGTGGATCTTTAATCTTTTTTTTTTTAGTGTCATTAAAAAAATATCACGCTACAAGTGTTCCTAGAACGGACCTTTGTGGTAGAAAACAACAACAAAACATTGTTGAAGACCCATGAAGGGTGTTCTTCAGGGAAGAGTACTGTACCGCTTCTCATACAGTACCTTTATTTTGAAGGATGTAGGAACCAAAACAACATGAATCATCTCCAGAACCCTTGAGGAACCATGTCTTCAACCCTAGCTGAAGAATATAAAGCGCCTCTCTCCCTCTCTCTCATTCTTTCTCTCTCTCTCAGGGCGAGCGCGTACTGAAGACAGATCTGTGGAAGGTTCTTCCCCTCCGGCG
>NC_071284.1:34191891-34201891 GCF_001660625.3 Ictalurus punctatus
TGGGGGCCGCGGCCCCACGGGGGCCACCAGGGGGCGCCCGGGGGGCCTCAACAATTTGGTCGGAGCCACCAAGCCCATCCCTCCCACTAGTATGTTTTCTCTTTCTTACTCTCAGACAACCACACACACACACACACTCACACACAATCAATTCCTAATGTAATGTAATGTAAAGATGTAATATGTAATTATTAATAATAAAAAAGGGGGATATATTCAGAAGTCTGTATTTTAATGTGTTTTAAAGACATCTTGCAAAAGGGGGGCCTCGGTCAAATGTGAATGCTATTTGGGGGGCCTTGCCCCGGAAAAGTTTGGGAATCCCTGCCATAAAGCATCAAACAAATCACAGGTGCAGATTGTTTACTAAGCTTGATCTGCCCAGTTCCTCTGTGACGAGTGGAAAACACACTCAATGTTCACTTAATCGTTGTGAAGTCTTGCCATTCTACCAGTAAGTCCAAACCATATCACCGGGTTTCCTAGACTGATCCCCCATGTTTGGTTACTGTACTTACAAATATTCCTGAATTAACATTTGCTGCTTTTCCAGTTACATTTTGGACCGTGTTGTGGTTATTGTCTGCATGGTTTTAATAAAGCTTCAGTGCATGCATTGACAAGCTGCCGTTGTGTCCATCTTATAACACTCAGAGGTGACAATTTCACCAGGTTATGCGAGAATGTGAATAACTAAATCTGAAGTTTTAGCAGAAGAAGAAGGAAAAAAAAATCCACAAGGGCAAAAATGTAGGCTACATAAAGGTTAATGTGTCATTACCGAAAAGAAACCGGGTCAGAAAGATGGAGAGAGGGTCATGGGGTTGGTATAGCATGTAGCTGTGTCGGGGTCATCTGTCTATTAGTGTGATTTATATCAAACAGTTACATCAATGTCCATGAAGATGGTATTAATTGCTCATCTAAAAATCCCACCTAATTGAAACTATACATGGAAGATCTCATTTGACTCTGTTTTGCTATTTGTCATAAATGTTTTGAAAGAGGTAGAGAGTATGGACAATAAAAAGAGGTAGAGAGTATGGACAATAAAAGAGGTCGAGAGTATGGACAATAAAAGAGGTCGAGAGTATGGACAATAAAAGAGGTAGTGAGTATGGACAATAAAAGAGGTAGTGAGTATGGACAATAAAAGAGGTAGAGAGTATGGATAATAAAAGAGGTACAGAGTATGGACAATAAAAGAGGGAGTGAGTATGGACAATAAGAGGGGTCGAGAGTATGGACAATAAAAGAGGTCGAGAGTATGGACAATAAAAGAGGTAGTGAGTATGGACAATAAAAGAGGTAGAGAGTATGGACAATAAAAGAGGTAGAGAGTATGGACAATAAGAGAGGTCGAGAGTATGGACAATAAAAGAGGTCGAGAGTATGGACAATAAAAGAGGTAGTGAGTATGGACAATAAAAGAGGTCGAGAGTATGGACAATAAAAGAGGTAGTGAGTATGGACAATAAAAGAGGTCGAGGGTATGGACAATAAAAGAGGTAGTGAGTATGGACAATAAAAGAGGTCGAGAGTATGGACAATAAAAGAGGTAGTGAGTATGGACAATAAAAGAGGTCGAGAGTATGGACAATAAAAGAGGTAGAGAGTATGGACAATAAAAGAGGTACAGAATATGGACAATAAGAGAGGTCGAGAGTATGGACAATAAAAGAGGTCGAGAGTATGGACAATAAAAGAGGTAGAGAGGCATCTGGTGAAGGAACAGTATAGATATAAGAATGAGAAAGAGAGGGGCATCGAAAACACAAGGTTTGGTGATTGATGAGGAGATGAGCCAAAGAGCGTGGAAGAAATGGAAAATAAGAAGAAAGGCTGGAGGAGAGGCAGAGAGAAAGCTGGAGAAGAAAATGAAAGGAAAGTAAATGAGAGGGAGAGCCCAATAGAGATATTAAAGAAAGAAAGAAAACGTCGTTCCAGTTGAGAGGAGCGTTTTGCACTCTGGTCTTTCTTTCTTGTTCGGGTGGAGAGACCAAATCCAATGGTGAATTGTGAAGGGTGGAGACACACACAGGGCATTGTGGGGGTCACAACCTTGACTATCGATCCGAGCCTCCATAATTTCCCGGGCTTGCTGAGATTCCCCCCTCCACCTCCACCTCCACCTCCTCTCTACCTGCAGAAGTACATTAGGACAGAAATCCATAAGGCAGCGCTGTTCATCCAAGCACAGGAAGAAACTGAATTAAACGTTAGAAAACAATCTGGGCACGCCGGACGGCCGATTCATCACCATCCCTGCGTGTCAGCCGGGTGGGAGGGCCACAGAGCAGGAGATGGACTCGTCCGTGCTCATCTGTCAGGAAGGAGGTTCTTAAACACTGATGTGGAATTTTAGCCAAGGTCAGAATGACTCCAAGCCATCAGACGGGATTGAGATCGAATAGAAATTAGATGTCGTATCATTATTCTACATGCCAAGGGGCAAAGGAACTACCGTAATCACAAGACCATTTAACTACACTCAGACTCAAAAGATGATTTCAAGGCGTAACTCAAATGGTCAGTTTAACCGCACCACTCGTAGACCAGTTGACTACGGAAATCACAGTCACTGTTATTAGAGTTTATTTCAGCAATTCTTTTTCTTGATTTGTTTTAATGTATTTGTCACATCTGAGTCCAGATATTAAGACTCTCGCACTCACCTGAACTAGTTCGTTTACTCTAATCATTCTGTCTGTTTAAACCTCTCTTCATCGTTAGTTTAAGATGTCTGTGAGGTTTCTGTGTGCTGTTGTAACTCTGAGGCTTTGAATTGTTTTGTTTGCTTCGTGCTTTTTTGACTCTGTTTTCTGTCTTGATCCAGTTTTGCCTGTTTCTACTGTTTGCTCGATTGATTTGACATGCTGTACATTCAACTTTGTGGTAGAGCGGGTCGTCCGCTAATCGTAGGGTCGGCGGTTCGATTCCCGGCCCACGTGACTCCACATGCCGAAGTATCCTTGGGCGAGACACTGAACCCCGAGTTGCTCCCGATGGCAAGTTAGCGCCTTGCATGGCAGCTCTGCTACCGTTGGTGTGTGAGTGTGTGTGTGAATGAGAACCAGTGTAAAGCGCTTTGTAGAACCGCTAAGATTAAAAAAGCGCTATATAAGTCCAGACCATTTACCATTTAACTGCTTCTGCTACATCCCTGCTACAGCCCTGATTTAGCTGCTCACAGCTCACCGATAGTCCGTCCACTCAGTGGCCATCTTGGCGATTGTCTACTGCCAAACAAAGGCCAAAGTTTTATCTCGAATATGGAGAGACTTATAAACCAGATGCCATTTTAAATTTGAATTTGTAATCAGACCAAGACCGTGTAAATATGTGTACTGTACGCACTAATCCATTCAGCGCACAGAGTGAAAGCCGCTTTAAATTAAATAAAACTTCAGCTGTATGAGAACATTATCCCAACTTTAATGAGAGTCAGGAGGTGGCATTGGAGGTGAGGTGCTTGATTTTATGCTAAAACAAATCCGAGTGTCATCAACAAAGCGGTGAAAATTGAGGCCATGAAATAAACGACGAGACCATTTGGAAGGACATAAATATAATGAAGAGCAGTGGGCTTAGTGCTGAACCCTGCGGGAATGCCTCGTGTTGCAGTGATTTGTAAAACATTGGACACTTATTTCCTTGCAGCAAACACCTCATTAAACTTGACAAAGGGCTTCGAAATCAGGTGCAGGAGTGCGTCTCAGGCAGGCGATTAAGAAAGACTGTCTCAGTTTGCTGTATTTCCATGACATCCCGCTGTCACACAAGCTGAAAGTTTTGATCGTCACTCTTTTGCGAGTTTGCTCCTCGCTCTTTTCCAGATTGGTCTCATTTTCCACCACGTTTAAAGAGGGTTGCAGTTGGGAACCTGCCAAGATGAGGGCACGAGTCCCCATTGGATGAAATGATTCTCTCTCTCGCTCTCTTTCTCTCTAACAAGCCTATGAAGAGGACACTAGAAATCATCTCCAGCAATTTTGGTAATGGCTTTCGAGACAGCCGCCTGCATTGTCGTGTAATGATGACAAATGACGCCTTGAAAAGGCTTTGAAGACAAGAGACTAGAGATGTGAACACAGAGAAAGAACAAAACAGAGAGAGAGAGAGAGAGAGAAAGAGAGACAGAGAGATTCTTGCATAAATTGCTGGGGGAGTATTTTCCCCGGTTGACTGTAAGTAATTGGCGTTTATTAGACTTGTTAGCTCGGGGTAACTTTTCAGCCACGGAGAGCTTTCCCAGACCCTTGATCGCTCTCTTGCTTCTCTCCTCAACAGGTGAAACGAAAACTAGCTGGAGTGAAACTAATCGTCTGATCGGTCCGCGGGGTTTAACCAACCGACAGAGGTTTTTCACTTACAGCGGAGGAGAGACGGCCTTCAGACGGCTCATTTAAAAGAAATTCAACCGCATCACATGTCAGCTCGGAGTCAGTTTAACCGTCCAGTTCTCCCAGATGACAGAGTGCATCATAGCTATTACGGCCGCGGCTGACATTTTCCAAGCCGTGACATTTCAATGAAGCGCATGGAGGTCAGAAGCTCTGTCTTCGCTAAACGCTCGGCTTTAAGGTTAATTGGCATAAACCTATAGGCAAAGAAATATAGGGCTATTTTATATCGTGAAATATTGGGGTAGTTGTGCAGAGTTCAATGGAATTTTCTGGATACAAATCCTGGAGAACTGTGTATGAAAAGAGCGCTGTGACTTATTGCGAATTGTCTGTAATATTTAAGATCTAGAGCTTGAATTGGACACAAAGAGCTTGACGTTCAGCCATAAATAAGAAATATGGACAGTCTGTGCAATTGTAAAAATAAATAAATAAATAAATAAATGAAAAGCGCAACCTTTTATCGCGACGTTTTGTCTCGGATAAAATCGATGTGTGTAAATGCAGAAAGCTTGTCGCTCGTAGCGCTGATGCCATCCTGAGATGTTGTGAGACTCCCACAGGTTTTAGGTGTGACTTTCTTTCCATGTGTTTTGCGTCGCTTCGTGGTTAAACTTTAAGTACCTCGCCAGCACACAGCCGGGGAGACTAGGGACGGTGAAAATGTGGTCTTGTGGTCTCGGCCTGTCCGACATCTTGTTCTGACTCGAACAGCCGCATACCTGTTGTGAATCAATACATGATATTTAAAATTCAGCACTCTCTCAGTCTCATGCTTTCCCCTTCTCTCTCTCTCTCTCTCTCTCTCTCTCTCTCTCTCTCTCTCTGTCTCTTGGTTTTGACATGAGAAACTCACCAACATGAGCAGACATGACCCATCACACACATCAGCAGGAAAATCTATGTCACAATGTATTAAAAAAAAAACCTTCAGACTCAACTTCATTATTAATGGATGCCTCTTCTAGGAAGTACTCAAGGCCGTTTCTGGGAGTCGCGTCTTTTGATAAGCGGCAAAGTTTCCGATAAATCTCACAGCTTCTCTCTCGCTCTCTCTCTCTCTCTCTTTGTGCTTAATCCCAGATGAGGTGAGGAGCTTCGTCTGGCCATAATGACTGGAAGAGGGCTGGAAGTGAACAGAACAGAACAGACCCATGGGGGTGTTTATCTGTACAGATCCCATGTTTGAACAGTGCGATAGCGTAACATGTGACCCTTTAACTAACGTTAATGGCTGCTCCTCTAATGCCTTGCTTTTCTCCTTTGCCCTCATCAGCCCCCTTTTCCTCTAATCTAGCACTTACTGGAAGTTACAGGCCAAATCCCACGACATCACAGACAAAATTCACAGCAGCCTCGGTGCATTTCCCTGGCCGTCTGAGCAGACTTACCACCGCTCTCTCACAGCTCGATTAGAGGAAGGGTTAAAGCCGGAAGTCTCTTCATTTTCTATACTCCTGTTTTTTAAATGTCATATTGTAGCACAGGGCTACTGAATTCTGCATTCTGATTGGTTAGAAGGTGTTGATTAGTTTTCTAGAACTAATGCGCTCGTTCTAATATGTAATCGTTTCTATAGTGACCGCTCATTCTCAGGGACATGTACAATAGACGTGCTACATCCATCCATCCTGTCAGAGATTCCCCCTCACGCAGAGCTCTGGAGCACACAGCGCGCTCTGAAGCCCGAAGCGGAACAGTGCACACTTCCGGGTTCGTTCACATTGAATGTGTTTACGTCTTACACCTGTATTCGTTATGGTTTATGTCCTGTCTCCACCCCTGTTATGTTACTGGATGTCTCCCTCACATGTTCTCATAAATCACAGCTGTTTTGTGTTACACCCTTGATTACATTTGCTATTTAAACCCTTCGTGTGTCTATGTTCGTCGTGCAGTATTAAGTATCTTCTAAATACCAAGCAGTTTGTTCCTCGTTTTGTGTTTCATGGTTTTGATCTGGTTCTCGTCCCCATTATTTGATTCCTGTCTTAACCTAGTTTGTCTTGTTTGTTGTTCGCCTGACCATTTGCCTGTTTTGACCATGTTATTGTTTCACGTTTTGGATTTATCTGCCTGTTTCCTAAATAAAGTTCTTAACTGCGCATGTATCCTGCAACTCCTCCTTGGATATCATGTCAGAATACTTCGCCGATAAGAAGGATGCAGCAGGAGGGCGAAAGGACCATCATGCCGAAATCTTTTTGCCAGCGTTTGATTCTATGCACTTTCCCTAACGGTTTCCCATGGGCACCCCGGCACTATCTAAAGGCTTTGAAAGCCTGTTGAAGGGATTGTTTCTCCAATGCCAACTTTATTTCACAAGCTTGGTGGACCCCAAGCCAGAAGAGAAGCAGTGGCTGGGGTTCATGTTGCCCCGGTTAACTGGCCCAGCTCGCTGGTGGGCAGAGCTACTAATCACCTCAGGCAAGCTAAGCCTAGGAAGCGTGGCCAAGTTCGTGGGTCTCATGGGGTGGTTTTTAATGCTGACCTCCAGTTGGATTTGGAGAGATTTTGGGGGAAAACCAGCCTTATGGCCAAAACCTCGAGGCTGTTCAGCATGTATTACAAGAGGGAGCAGGCCTCCACCCGCTCAGGTCCAGCCCCAGGCCGACAGGGCATTGATGGGGGTGACACTGGTGTGCAAGACCGAGGGTTGCCGCAAAGAAGCCCAACTACAGTGTCCAACGTGTGTTAAACTTGGGATAACTGGATAATATTTCTGCTCTCAAGAATGTTTCAAGGGCAGCTGGCGTACCCACAAACGGCTTCACAAGAGAGCAAGACCACAGCTTCAGCATGAGACCAACGACATGAGCTCACCGGCAGAGCTCCAGCCAGAAGTCAACGTGGCAGCCTCATCTCCAGAGATCCAGCCCGAGACCCAAGAGGTGGCCTCACCTGCAGAGCTCCAGCTAGAGGTCAACATGGTGACCTCACCTCCAGAGCTCCAGCCAGAGACCCATGAAGTGTTTTTCCCTGCAGCTCTCCAGCTGGAGGTCAATATGGCGATCTCAACTGCAGAGCTCCAGCCGGAGGTCAACCTCTCATGCCGAGTTCCTGTCTGAGGTCGACAAGACAGCCTCTCAAGCCAAGTGTAAGATATTTCCCCATCCTCCCTTCCCTACTGCGGACATCAATCAGCCTCCTGGTTTAACAGAGAACACCGCTCAGTGCTGCTGTTCAGCTGAGGATGTTGCTCCCCCTCCCAGTTCAGCCAAGAGCTCCATTTTACCTCCCTGTTCTGCCACGGATATCACTACACTAGGCTCCACTTCGGAAATCGCCTTCCTACTCTGCAGAGGACGTCGCTTTGCCTTCCTGCTTGGCTGAGGACATCGCTCTGCCATCCAGCTCCACTGAGGACATCGTTCTAGCCTCTAGGACATCGCTCCCCCCTCATGCTTCATGGAGAGCATCGCTCCCCCCTCTGGCCTCGTGGAGACCTTTGCTCCCCCCTCTGGCCTCGCTGAGAGTGTTGCTCCCCCCTCTAGCTTCATGGTGAGTGTAACTCCCCCCTCAGGCTCCACCTTGAACACCATTCCCCCCACTGGCGGCGCAGTAGCTGTCACTCCACACTCAAGACAGTCTGACGAGACGACTCACCAAGTCAAGCTCTTGTCTGAAACTGAAGACATGATGTCCCAATCCTGGATTCTGCCAACGAACCATATCAGTCATGTCCTAGCTCAGCCATCTGACCCCAGTGAGCCTGTTACCAACCCACCACCTGCTTCACACCTGAATGGGCCATGTCTGCTCATCGGCTCCTCTGGGAAAGGACCACATCATAGGCGATGCCTGCATCAGGTCCTTGTACTTCGTGTGGACATTTTGCCCAGAGGGCCTGGGCCACCACAGGTGCTTCAAGAGAAGTGCCCTTGGTGGCGGGACCAGTCAGATTACGTTTCCTATTTAAACCCCTCGTGTGTCTGTTTGTTCCTCGTTTTGTGTTTCATGTTTTTGATCCGGTCCTCGTCCTCGTTATTTGATTCCTGTCTTAGCCTAGTTTATCCAGTTTGCCCTTCGCCTGAACATTTGCCTGTTTTGACCACGCTATTGTTTCACGTTTTGGATTTATCTGCCTGTTTCCTTAATAGAACTCTTAATTGCACATGTATCCTGCATCTCCTCCGTGGATGTCGTGACACATCCATTTTCCATACCAGTTATCCTACACAGGGAGCCTGGAGCCTATCCCAGGGGACTCAGGGAACAAGGTCAGGGACACCCTGTACGGGGTTCCAACCCATAGCAGGGCACAATCGCACACACACATTCACACACTGCGGACAATTTGGAAAAGCCCATCAGACTACAGTCCATGCCTTTGGACTGGGGGAGGAAACTGGAGTACCCGGAGGAAACCCCTGAAACACGGGGAGAACATGCGAACTCCGTGAACACAGGGCAGAGGCAGGATTCAAATCCCCAACCCTGTTTATACATAGCTGCTATAACGTAAATAATAACAAGGAATTAACTCGACCTTTTAATGTGCCTATAAACAGATCATGCCACCCTATCGTTGGTTATTTTCCTATAACAGCACGACACGCAGTGGTCTACTGCTTACATTTCCTAACATTAAGGGTATACTCCAGTTCCTCGGCTCTGCTATTTTAACACATTTCAGTCATCAGAAGTGTGTCAGCTATTTCATGTTCTGACTTGTGAAAAGCATGTGTGTATCTCAGGAGGGCCTTTACTGAGGTGCTGAGTGTGTGTGTGTGTGTGTGTGTGTGTGTAGATGGTGGTGATGTCATGGGGTTGTGTGTGAAGTGCAAACGGAAGCGTAATGAGGGGGAATGAGAGATCATGTTTATCACCTTGAGTGATAGCAAACCTGATAAAAGCCGAGCGGTCATCCTTTAAGACGGGTTTCCGTCTGCCCGCACCCCTCTGAATAAAATCGAGTCAGGCTCTCTGGCTAATGTGCACCGCAGGTCTCCTGTAAAGTGCGGAAAAATTTATTACAATCGCGAAAGGAGCCCGGGAAAAAAAAATGCTCGAGATCATGTTTCCGGATTTGAGCACACTGGGAAAAAAAACAAACCCGCTGTCTTTTCATTTCCTTTTGTGTATTTTCTGTTTCAAGCGTGTGTTTTGTTTTGTTTTGGGTTTTTTTCCACGTGAAACGTGACGGACGTCTCTGACAGAAGAAGGGCCGGTACTGCTTGAGGTCAGGCGGTG
Organism: Ictalurus punctatus; assembly: GCF_001660625.3. Classification (NCBI taxonomy): domain Eukaryota; kingdom Metazoa; phylum Chordata; class Actinopteri; order Siluriformes; family Ictaluridae; genus Ictalurus; species Ictalurus punctatus. Next base: position 34,201,491 of record NC_071284.1, read on the forward strand.
ATTTTATTTTCATACAGTCGGGATGGTGATGAATTTGTGTTTGAGATGCAGTCAGATACAGAAGAGCGGAGAGGGAAACAAATGAAACGTGGTGAAGGGACCTGCACGCTTCAGGGCTTTGTCCGATTTCAGGGGTTCTCATATCCTCATCTGTCACGCCGGACGAGTCGATGTGAGAGACAGAGAGCGAGAGAGAGCAGCTGCTCTGATAGATTAGTCTGTCTCAGAATGGACTGCTTCTCAGCCTTGTAAATATGTGACAAATGACGGCGCAAAAAGTATCGATTCCAATCTCATCGAAGCAGCACACAACTCTGCTGAAGCTCTGTGTGTGTGTACTGTATATATGTGTGTGTTAATGGAAGCCTTACGTTGTAGGAATGTTTCTGTCACAACATAGT
>NC_071284.1:34206891-34219391 GCF_001660625.3 Ictalurus punctatus
CAAGAAGTTTATTTTATTTCCCGTCAGCCGTAGGCTTCACCTTCATCCTTGCCTTGCCTTCATCCTGCCATCCTCCATGATGTTTTGTTATTGACTCCGCCCCCCAACTCCGATATTTCCGACACGACTTAAAAGCAAAAAAAAAGTTCTATTGTTCTATGTCGGTGCTCCTGATCCTGTCTAAAACGAAATTCCATATTTGCTCACTTCCTGGTTTTATTTCCAGTAAGACTTAAATAAGTGGTGGTTTAACCGGTTTAAACTAAATGATTGTTTATTTCTTTTGTATCCTGTTAAGTTCTGTATTCCGTGTGATTTTATTTCCTGTAACTCGGGTGTGTTAGTTTGATTTAAAATCACGGCACCGAGCCGCGACGCTGGGTTTTTAATGGATTCTGAGGTGATCGAGGTGAAGGTTTGCCGTGTTTTTTTTGTTAACATGGTGTTTTGTTGGATTTCCCTTTCAGTGAAGATTAGTTCCTGGTCACTATGGCCTGATGGGCGGATTAGAGAGACTAGCCGAATCTGTGCTTCAGCTTTAGCGCTTTACCTTTGTGTGGAGTCGGTGTTACAGTGCGACAGTCACAAAGCCGACAGAAGTAGTGTTTAGTGTTTTTGAAATAGTTGACGTGATAGAAAAAGAGAAATAGTAATACTGAGGTGGTGTCATTTGCTTTAGGTTGAGAGGATTTGCTGAATGGGGCTAGGCCAGCGTGCTGGAGTGCTCGTCTTCTGAAAGGCTCTTTCGCACAATGTAATGCGGAGAAAATGAAAGAATTTGAGAGAAAAGGGACAGTGACCTTGCCTTTGGACAGATTTGACACTGGGAGACGTGCTCGCCTCTCCGTCCAACGCTCTGCTTACTTCTCACTCGGGCTTTTGATTGTGGTTGGTAAACTTTGAAAGCAGCAATTGTCTGAGGGAGTGTGTGTGAGTGTGTGTGTGTGTGTGTGTGTGTGTGTGTGTGTGTGTGTGTGTGTGTGAGAGAGAGAGCGAGAGAGACGACTCGGCGATTCCTCAGGGAGACGTGCGAGGTTTAAAGGCAGTTAATCTGTATTTGGGTCTAATCTATAAACACAGTCAGGAATACTGATGTGTGTGTGTGTGTGTGTGTGTGTGTGTGTGTGTGTGTAAACTCTCTTTTGCGTCCTTATTAAATAATCTACAACCCGTCTATATAGAATAATAAGTAAGTAATTATAGTGAAGTAATCAGTGCTGCAGTGGTGAATTGATGAGGCGGAAGCTACTGTCCAAGTTGTTGTTTATTCGTCTCGTGCCACAGCGATTTGCTTTGATCTATCCGTCCAGATGTTAGAGATCTCTCTTACATGGGTGGGATTTTAATCGTTTCACAGTCAAACTTGTGAGAATACAGTATGACCTGACCGACAGAGCTGTACCATTTCGTTCATCGCTAACATTGGCCAAGCTGACGAGCTGGCTCAGCATGCAGATTTGAATGTTTATACTGTCGCTCCTCCAACAAATCCGTGTTTATACGGAAATACTGAGAACGTGTTCTGCTGAAATGTGACCTAGGACTGGGATGTACCTCAGAAATTGTTCCACAGCAGTGGAACGTCCTCCTGGGAAGTCGTAATTACGACATAATTGCGTTGAGGTCGACTCCAGAGTTTCCAACGCTCGTAATTACGACGTTGCGGTGGCGTTCACATGCGTTCAGCTTGTAAATACGATCGAACGATCCGTAATGCTACAGTCTCCATCTTCTCTTCATGAGAAGACACTTCTCTTCGAGCAAAAGCTGCGATGGTAATGCTAGTTTCTGCTAGCAAGGAGATGATTATTTGACATTTGTGACAAACTACCGTAATTACTGGAGTTGTACGCCTACCATAAATACACAGACAGGAAAAAGGTCTGCAGTAAAATTAACACCGATGTATCAAAACCTGTTACGTAAATTGTAGTCTAAGTACATGCTAGAAGACAAAAATAAAGGTATCTTGTAGTCTATGCTAACGGTTTAAATGTAAGCAGCTCTCCGTGGTGGACAAAAGACCGGTCCTTCTGTTTTCTGTCTCTGTCTGACCTCGATTAGACATCATCACCTGTCCTCGGTTCCTACCCAAAATCTCTAGAGGCTAGGAATGCTGCAGTTCGATCGATCCACATCCGTGTGGCACGTATTAGCACATGGATGTCAGGGGACGTGTGAGGAGTTGGACGTATTTAAGGAACAAATATGTTTCCACCCCGTGTTTTGGGTTGAAAGAAGATGGTGTGTGTGTGTGTGTGTGTGTGTGTGGGTGTGTGTGTGTGTGTGTGTATGCCATGCATGGAGGACCCATACTGAGTCTGTTACTAACTGATGGTCTTTAAACATTTCAAGTACAGAGTATTCTGTACTAAATAATGTGTGTGTGTGTGTGTGTGTGTGTGTTTGTGTGTGTATATATATATATATATATAATTCTATTTAACTAACTAGCTAAGCATTTACCAACCACAAACAAAGCTATCTCGGTTGCTATGGCAATCAGCTGACCCAGCTTGTGCCTACATACAATAACTACAGTATGGAGAGACTTGAACACACTAGTGATGTGTCATTTGTAAATGATTCAGCTCTTTGAATCAACTCTTTAAGCGGAACATTGAAAGCCGACTCACGTTTATGAGCCTTCTTCTTCTTCTTCTTCTTCTTCTTCTTCTTCTTCTTCTTCTCCTCCTCTTTCTTCTTCTTGTGGAAGTGAGAAATCCCGTCACTCTTGCAGCGTAGTTGCAAAGTTTACAAAGAATTAAAAAAAACTTTAGGACAAAATGGCAGTGAGTCATTTGGGAGTCGACTCTTCTTGGTGAGTCAAATGATCTGAATCAAAAAGACTGAAAGGCTGAAGAGCTGGATCACACATTTGCTATATTATTAATTTATTTTTTAAAAATGCATTTCTATGATCTTTTACTGCTTTTCTTTGGCAAATTAGTGTACTTACATTTAAATTGAACATTCACTGCTCATACAGTCACGGGGATTCAGGAAGCTTCATCATGGCAATGCAATGAACGTGTATTTTAATTCACAGCTTAATAACCAGGCTTAATTGTACGTTCTTTCCCCTTTTTTTCCCATAAAATCTTTCGATTTGCTTGCTATTTCGCATTAAAGGTGGAAAAAAAGATCTGAGGTGATTTATATTGGCTTCATTTTATTATTTATTTTATTTTCGCATCACAAAAACCTGCAGTTTTAACAGGGGTGTGTTAATTTAACAGGGGTGTGCTGTCACGGCATGTGACCGATGTCTAACGTCAACTCGACTTTTTTTTTTTTGGAGATACCGTGTGCAGGCAAATTGGTGTTAAAGAATGAATAAATGAATTTCCAGCGCCTGTGTTTTTAATCCTCTGGTGTCGCTGTTTAAAGATAATACGTAATACTGTGCAGTGGTGAAGAGGATCGCGCTCTGATTGAGCGTGGAGAGATGGCGGTCTTCGTCAGCGCCCAATAACATGGCCCATTGCCTTCGCACTACTGTGAAATAGGTGTCCAGAAACGTCTCGTCCAATTGTCCCACCACATCATTGGCTGACAGGGCCATCCATCACGTGAGCACTCGAGGACGCTGGATAGCTCATTTTACCCTCCTTGCCATCGTGGAGAGTTTAGCGAGCGAGTTTCAACGTCGGACCGAACGTGACAAACGTGATGAAGCCGATTGGGGTTGGTGGGGTTGATCAGGTGTGACGGAGTTGGGTTGAAACTAGAGTTTCGTGACCACCAATCAAGTAATTCTCACATTTAAAAGAAAAATACTTCCAAAGGAAAAAAAACTTGAGGCAATCTCGGACATACAGAAGGTCACCTTCTCCGGCGCGTCTCTGAATAACGTTTCAAGAATGTCGTTTTGAGTATTTTTGACGGCTGCTCGTTTTTAATACCAGCTCTCATTCGGTCCCGACAGAGCTTCTAAAGCCCCGAGAAACAAAATGGCACCCAGAAAAATCCTTTCTCTCCGAGGGGACGCGTCCTCATCCCTGCTGTATGGATCTGTTTCCGAGCCGACGTGCCGAGGTGAAGTGAACGAGGGCTAAATTTAAACAGGAGTAATCGAATTGGGGGAAAGGAGTACAGAAAACATGGAAGGGGAGGGTTATTGGAGGAAAGTAATGATTTCTCTCTGAATCGCTGAATCAGTAATAGTGCTGTAAACAGACGTCCTGCGCAGGGCCGTAACATGATGGAACTTTGATGAGATTTATTCGATGGGGAGAGAACACAGAGTGCGGACTCTTGGGGTCGTTTCTAAGGATCTGTCTCGTTCGGAAAAGTGTGTCCTCGTCCGTGAAGGATTAAGAGATTCTAGATAGTCCTTCCTCTACTTTACTACAATTATAAACTCGCATCTGTATCCAGTATGTGTCCTGACGCAACCTTATTAGGATTGATGTTTTCAGGTTTTTTAGTCATTTACGTTCGTCCGGTTAAGCGGTTTGTTCAGACTTGTTCGTCTAAAGCAGGGAACAGACAGCAGGACTTATGTAGAGCAGCTCAAAATGTTTGATGTTTTTCCGATATTTTAAATTACACACGACACTCACTACTACTGCATGCACTGTGTCACTGGACATCATCAGTTCAGACCGAATCAACTGAACTCGGTGATTCAATTCAGTCTTCAGAGGTTTTTGTGATCGTTGCGGCCAAAAACGCTTGATTTTGCTGCGGCTTTTTTTTTTTATACGAAATTTGCGATGCGACTTTTTTTGTGGAAAAGTACTCGAATCGGCAGGATCGCAATCGCAAGAAATGTGTTTCGCAGTGATGTGTGTCGGTAAACGAGAGCTTTCGGCTGTTCAACGCACGCGAATCGAAGACGGTTCTGGCTGAACGCACGTCATGATGACGTCACGTGATCAAATCTGCAGAATTTTGAAAAATCGCAAGCTCCCCCGAATACCGCGTTTGAGTTTGCGTTCATTTCTACGATCGCAAAATCTCCAAATCGTGCCGGAACTGAATCTTGGTCATGACCGAAATGATTCACTGACTCAAATATAGACATACTGACTCCCCAAGAGGAATGAATCTCAGTCATGGCTTAAAGGAATCATTTAGTCAAACCTTGTTTCATTGAACGAGAGGAGAAAGGAATGAATCAAATTCATGACCGAAATGATTCACTGACCTAAAGACAGGAGGAATGAATCTCAGTCATAACCAAAAAGAATCACTTATCCGAATGCTGACCTGCCGAACATGAGAGAAACGAATCTCGGTCATGAATGAAAGATTCGTTTACTCAAACGCAGGCAGATTTAAGATTTCACATGACCAAACGATTCAGTGATTCAAATACCAATTCACTGATCAATAGGTCATGATGGAAAGATTCACTGACGAACACTGTCCTGATGAATGAGAAACAGAGCCAGTCTCTGCATGAATGAAAGATGTTGTTGCTGTTGTTGTTTTACACAGTAAAGCGCTTTGAACATTTTGGATTTTGTTATTTTTGTACTGTTCTGGTTACACCACTTACATCGTGTAAATTCTTTCCGGCCCGAGCTCCAGTCAAACATCGATGTTCCCTCAGTGGATCGATACAGTCTTGTCTTATTAAAGCTACAGTTAAACTCCTGGTGTTTTTATAACGCGTGATCCATATTTCCATGTGCGCTGCAGGTGTACCTGTTCAGATATTTTCCTGGACTTATACGGCAGCGCGGGGTTAAAGGTCGCCTCGGGTGAAACTAATAGAAGCACGCCGCATTTTCCCCACACGTCCAGACTTTATGTTAGATTTGTGGTCTTGAAGCATTTTATTGTATTTCAGTGGCACATTTTCCTCCAGGCGTCCGGCCCTCTGCATCGCGTCTGAGAGGAATCCACACCGATTCCCTGCGTGAAGTAAAATAACGTTACTTTTCCAAATGGTTCGCTTGTCTTGCGTGATTAGTGCTTCAATCCCTTGGGTTTTCATAGTTATTATAGTTCTAAATGAAGTTATATACATATAAGGCATGTATTTTTATTTGTGTGTTAGTTTCACATTAGATCGTTCCTGAATCTTCTAGAAAACAGGCTGCCTGCTGTCAACACTGCTGTAACATATCTAACCCAAGGATAAATGTTGAGAAGACTGCTGGAGAAGTGTATGTTCTTCCATCTAACTTGTATTCGACCCTGTCCATGCGGATGAAAAGCACCCCCTCCCCCCTACACAGCAGTTAATGCAACCGCCACCGTGCTTCGCAGTCAGGACCGGGTACACAGGGTTGTGCTTGAGCCAAACGTAGCTCTTTGTGCCGTCGCCAAAATGTTCAGATCTCTCATCAGACCAGAGAACCTGTTGTCCACGAGTCTCCGATGGGATTTCATCGGGCGTTTTTGTTTTTTTCTGTCTGGACTATGGGTGTCGTGCTTCTTCCGTCTGAGTACACGGATCTCTTCGTTTCCTTCAGAGTTAACCTTCTTTCACTGTTGTCACCTTCTGTGATGTTGCGGCGAGACCTTGGAGAATGGTATTTCCTTACTTCTGGAGTATACTAGTACGCGGCTGGGACAACCCTGAACTCTAATCTGTAATCTAATCTCGCTAGATGAGAACACGGATTAAGATGTGGATACTTAGAGCGATAAGCAGCTACTGATATACGTAGATATTATCACTGAATCGTCGAATAAAGGGTCGGATATCCGATGTAGAAGTGTAGCACAGAGACGCAGTGAGAAGCACTGGGTGGAGGAGCACACTGAAAATAGAATGTAGGTCACTGCGGTGTGTGTGTGTGTGTGTGTGTCAGTACAATGCTCAGTAAAGTGCACTGAGCTGTCAAGGTGATTCAGTGTTCAGTAAGCTGTCATTTCTCTCACCTCAACATCTTGCTAGGTGGAGTCACCAGTTCAGAGCATCACACACACACACACACACACACACACACACACACACACACATCCCCAGGTGGACCATACTCTGGCTCCGATGAGAGGAAGAGGATCATGGACTTTCCCCAGACATCATTTACTGCGTTTTCACACAGGAATTTGTTTACATTTACCGAAGTGTGAAAGCTGTTCTTCGATCCTGGGGCTGGTCCAGAGAACCACTTCCTGTTCCTCATGAAAATGCTGGTCTGGAGCTAATATTCCACCAGACATCTCCGCTGTACCTTTGTTTCATCTCACACACCGCCATCTTTATATCAGAGCTGGAGACTGACGACAAAACCTTTTTTTAGACGTATTTTCCCTTTTCTGTTGATGTTACCTTACGTTTAGAATTTTCCTCCTTTTCTTTCCTTTTTTATGTATTCTGGTTTTATTCACCTTATGTTTAGGGTTTACCTAACAATCTCTCCCTCTCTCCTTCTGTCGAGCCACACATGATGTTATGGAGATGCCGGTGATCCTGACCCTTTCTGCACACCAGACCTGCCTGATCCGTCCGGATGCCCTACCTCTGGATGGAGCTCTCATCAACTGGAGGCTACGGCCCGGAGATCGCTGAGGACGGTATCGCTTGAAGTACCACGGAAATGGTTTTGGACCTCAGTTCCACATGGATGTTCTCGCTGTGGTTGCTGGGACGACGGTTGCTGCGATGGTCTTGGGACTGCGATCACCACGTACAGTTTTACACTCGGGTCTCCGTTAGTGAACAGTCGACTAGCTCAACAAACAGACTTCATATAAACACCATAATGAACTTTCTTTTACGTTCACACTCTCCGTCGTGACCCAGATGACGACGGGTTCCCTTCTGAGTCCGGTTCCTCTCGAGGTTTCTTCCTCGTATCGTCTCAGGGAGTTTTTCCTCACCACCGTCTCCACCGTCTCGCCCAATAGGGATAAACTCACACGCTTAAAATCTCCACCCTGTGTTTATATGTTTCTGTAAAGCCGCTCTGAGACGACGCCCGGTGTTAAACGCGCTACACGAATAAAACTGAATTGAACTGAATTTTAGTTTCTTTTTCTGCTCATCACATTGTCTTGGATTTTCCCCCATATTTTATATCATAAATATATGCCTCATGGTCTAATTTATTTTTCTATTGATTATATATTGTGTTAAGGATGTTTTTTAATATCACTTCCTGTATCTAATACTGTATCTTTTGTATTCAGGTGATTTTACATTCTGGGTTTTTGTTTGTTTGTTTGTTTGTTTGTTTGTTTGTTTATTTGACCTTGTTTTTTTTTTTTCCTTTTTTAAATGTTTTCTCTTTTGTGTTACCTTACATTTTGGATTTTTTTTTTTTTAATTTTGACCTTTTCTGTCCTTTTTTTATCTTATTTAACTTTCTTTCATTGTGTTTCTTCTTTTCTTTTAGTTTCTTTTTCTGTTCATCGCATTATTTCCGCCTCCTTTCCTTTTGTTTTCTTTTTCCATTATTTTTTACCTCACGGTCGACATTTTTTTCTACTGATTTTACTGTATATCATGTTTTGGATAGTTCTAATATTGTTTCCTGTTAATTCTACCTTACGAATGTAATATATAAATATATATATATACCTTACCGCATTCAGTTGATTTCATATTGATGCTCTGGATTTTTTTTCTTCTTTTCTTTTCTTTTTATATATTTATATTTTTTCTGTTAACTTTTACCTCATGTTTGTTGTATATATATTGTTTTGCACCAGTTCAGAGTTGTGTTATTTCCTGTATGTAAAATACAGCAGGAAAACTGGTGTCTCCCTCCTCCACACATTTAAGAAAACATCAGGGGTGCAAACATTTTTGCACGTAGCCGTATATTGTGAAGAAGAGAAGACAGGCACTTTTTTATTTTTATTTTCAGAGTATAAACACTGGTCAAACGTTCTTCATTTTACAATAACGACCTGAAAAAAAAAAAAAGAGCAAACGTCGCCGCTAAAAAGCGTCCGATTGTTTGTTTAGCCGCGGAGCAGAAACCGAACACGGCCTCCGTTTTAAAAAGCCATGCGTCAGGATCTGGGTTAAGAAGGGGGGAAAAAAGAAGAAGAAGAAAGTTAATAAATAAATAAAGAAGAATATGAGCCGTGCTTTGTGAAAAGCCTGACGCTCAGACGAAGCAATTTATTAAGTCTGTGTGCTGTCAATAGCCTGTTCATCTGCACTATCACAATCTCTCTAATGGAATTGGCCAGCGTCAGCTTGCCGCCTGCACGCCTGCATTAACACAATGGAGTGTGCAGATATATTTCCCTCACTGGCTCCTCGCTCTGTCCCGGCACTATAAATTATCAAATTCAGAGCGGTAAAGGTCAGAGCCATGCTACTGTGTGTGCGCCAGATTCCATGTTCGGCTCATCGATCTCGTTTAGAAGAGTTTATGAGGACAGAACCTGTTTGTTTAATTGAAATGCTCAGTGGTTCTTTGTGTGTGTGTGTGTGTGTGTGTGTGTGTGTGTGTGTGTGTGTGTGGTTAAAGCATTTAAAGGGAAATAATTAGCTGATGCAGCTAGCATACAAAGTCTCAACTAGCTATGCTAAGCAATTTGGCAAACGATTACGATTTTTATTTATTAAAGAACGCCACGTCATGTGATTTATCTCTTTATACATACACGTTATGATCGTGAAACAAGTTCTCCTGTTCTCACTTACGTTATAGCAGCTATAAACGCTCGGTCCGTCACCAGCCTCTATTTTTTTCCTCTATCTTTCATTTAATAAGACAAACAAAAATTGAGATCACAGCTCGTCGCTGGTCGTTACAGAGAAACCGGAAGGAAAGATTTAGGGGAAGGTTACAGCTTTACTGTTACAAAGTGCTGACACTGGAGACTCCTTCCATAAATGTGAAGAACAAGAAGAACAACAAGAAGGAGAAGAAACATCTCCTTACAAAAATATCACCATATCAATGATTACAGGCATCTTTTATTTGTTTATCATCGGTGGAGAGTCCGCCATACGGGTCCCTGTGAGCGAGCGGTTGCCATAGAAACGATACGTATCAGAACGAGCGCGTTGATATGCGTAAACCGGTGATTTGCAGCTGCGCTACTGCCGGAAATTCGGCTATAGAAAATGAATCAACACCCGGTCAGAGCCGATCACGATCCAGCGTTTAACAGCGCTGTGCTGTCATATTAGCTAGTCAGGAAAACAAGGTGAAACGGAAATTCGAACACACTTGTCGTTCACCACGTAGCGTCCTGATGAGTGAATCAGCGGGTTTCGGAGGGAATCTTTTAAGGCGGGGCTTCATTTGCATGTGAGGAGGTGACGGAAATCAAGGTAGCGTTCCTGCCTGCTGGCATGACTTTTTGTTGTTGTTCAGTACAGAAAATGCTAGGAGGTGTGGCGGGAGGGGGAGGGGGAGGTGACACATGACATGATGGTGTAGGTTATTGTTGTTGTTCTATCATTAGTTCACATCACTTTAGTGGAAACTTCATGGCAAAGAAGAATCTGTAATAAAAGATTAAGCGATGAAGACAATGCCAGAATGCTCCATGTGGATATCGGGTTGTCTTTAAGGACCCACTGGGACAGGATTTTGGCTTGACAGGTAGTCAGCTAGCTAGCTACCGTTTCTTTTTTTTTCGGTTTTGGTGGCTTAGCGGCTACCGGCTAAACTCGCTAATTATTTCTGTATGCTAATTTAGTCTATCCCGCAAACACGTGAAGTAGCAATGATCCATTGATCCATCCCTTGTACATTGTGTTTATCTGCATGTAACTTGGGCTAGTTAGCTAATTTAATAATCAGGTGACTAGCACAAATTTACAGAATGTTTACAAACACGAACCAAAATGTTCGGTTTTGTTGGCTTAGCGGCAACGACCTCAACTCGCTGGGTGTTTCTGTATGCGATTGTTTGTTTGTTTGTTTTTAAATACATATGCGCCTATTATAGCTTGAGTGTTCATTAACGATGCGATTTGTGACTCGCTTTAACGATGAAATGTATTTTTTTTGAACTACAGTGAGTGATTCATTTGAATCAATACTCAGTAGGCGGTCTTAAAGTAATAATCCAGGTAAAAATTAGGATGGATGTATTTCAGTGTCTACATTTTAAAAAAGAAAGAAGCAACTCTGATTCATTCACACATGTGATTCAGCCGATTCACCTTAAAGAATCATTCAAGGTGATTGAATCATTCGTGAGTCATTTCACCGCTATTGTGTGTATTCTCACTAAGCAAATACAGAGCCGCTTTTCTCCATTAAGCAGCACTAAGATGAATCATTAAACCCTGTCCGGATTCATCCTACATATTGTTCCGTCACTCAGACCTTGGTCCGTGCCGGAGCCACAACGCCGCCCCCACCACCATCACCCTCGCCAAAAAAAAAAAAAAACCCAGAAAAGCCCACAGAGCCTCTGAAGTGCTGCTCCTCCATTAGATTACCCAGCAGAGGGGGCGGAGGGGCGGGCGGATGATTAAGTTCCAGTAAACTCGATTGCTGAAGGCTACATGTAAGATAATGGTCCGGTCCTCTGAGGAAGCCAGTTAAAGCTAGCATCAATCTAGGGCTAATCTAAACCTTTGCGCTTGTCCTCGTCCTCGCTGCCCTCCGCGGGTCATACGCAATCATACCGGAATTGATCTATCGAGGAAAAAACTGGCTGGAAATTAGCGCTGGATAGCCTCCACTGCAGGATCCAAGAATTAATACGATTATGCCTTGCTGTTTATGCACAATTACGTGCAATTCATCTTTGATAACGCAATCACGGACCGTAATGCGATAATATCGCGTCTGAGAAACAAAGCGTATTTCTTAATTCCGCAGCCTCGTTAATTCTCCGGCAGAGAAGAAAAGCGATCGTCTCGGGAGAGCGTCGCTCTTATTATCGGCTCGTGTTTCCAATTTCGAAAGTTATAGTTCGTCGCGAAACCATCGCTACGTCTTATTTGCAAACACTTTAATCTGGGAACAATCCGATATTACACCCGGTTACAGTAACGCTAACTCAGCTACCGGCAGGCTAACTGCTTTATCAGGACTCCTTTCCCAATACTAAATCACTTCAATCAATTAAAATGTCAAATCTAGTTAAGGATACGGACATTTTCCAATGACCGCATGTATTGATTTCAGCCTAAATGAACATTTCTCCTGTTCGTATGATTTATCCTGGAACGACACCTGAAGTAGCCTGAAAATTAGCCGTCTCTTTTTTTTCCACGTATTTATCTGTACATAACTGGGACTAGTTAGCGAATTTACTCGCAAAAAATAAACAAAGCGTACAGTACGTTTACCAAAACGAACCAGATTTCATGCGGCGATTGTGAAATTAGCATAAATAGTTAGCTAGCTTTATATTTACATGACTAGCCATTTAACGAGCTAGTTAAACCTTAACTGTTAATAATGTTAGAAATGTTCAAAGTTAAATGTTAATATTTATATGACTAGCCAGTCCAGTTAACAAGAAAATGCTGTTACCAGCAACGTTACTGGAGCTAGCTGATTAGCATCTGGGTGTGTTTAGCCATTTAACGACGCAGAGCAGTGAGCTAGATGTACGTATTTCAGAAGATATTTCATACAGATAGTATGAGGTTAATGTTTTGGTGA
>NC_071284.1:34224391-34239391 GCF_001660625.3 Ictalurus punctatus
TGGACGCGGAGAACTCATCGATGACCTCCCTCATTCTCCGATGCCTCGGCATCACTTCCATCGATTGCCCGGCGCAGTTTATCATTTTCAGAAACAGACGGCGGGACGTGGACTTCCTCTGGAGCGCCATGCGGAGGCTAAGCTTCCATAAGTCCTCTAATGAACCACTCGCTTCCAACAGGCCTCGTTTTAAGAGTACAAGCTGAGCGACAGAGAGAGAGGGGTGTGTTATTGAACTTTACAGATGATGTAATGCATCTTTGCGCATACAGCAAAATGATATACGTCAAAATGGAAACCTTAAAAATCCGTGACGTCGTCTTCTAGAGGAATCCAGACACGCGTTAAGCTCTGGAGCACGCGGAGGTTATAGAGAAAGGTAATGCACGTCTGTGACACCTTCGGTTCACCCTCGTACACGTCATGATATTTACATCAGTGCGATTGTGTATAATGCGCTTATATTTCAGACGTATTTACTGCACGGTGAGCGCGCTAATGCAGCGGAATGCTTTTTATAAATAAAGTGAAGTATGAAATAATGACTTCCTGATGAGGATGGACTTTTATTTTCAGGCCTGATTAAGATTACGATTAAGACTGTAGTAAAGGCTTCACTACGCAACACCGAACTGCGACAACATTGACAGGATAAAAACTACACTGCGGGTCCGCACTGCGCTGATTCAGAGGCAGGTTAATAAGCATAAGGGGAAATTTTAAAAGCAACACAATGAACTGACGTATAAGTCGCAAAACATGGCGAGCTGCATTTTTTTCTTCTCGCCAAGCGGGCTTTTATTTTCCAAACTTTCATTACTCTTATAAGAAGTAAGCATTTAAAAACACACACACACACACACACACACACACACCTAAATAAACAAACACACAAGCTGTGTACTGGGTTTTTTTTAAGGCAGGTTAAAAATTATGCTCCTAAATTAATTAATTAAATAAAATATAATTATGCAATACACTAAAATATGTAAATACAGACTATGTTTGTCCTAATCCTTTTTAATAAATAAATAAATAAATAAATAAATAAATAAATAAATAAATAAATAAGATAATAATAAAAGTGACATAATATAAAATAAGGGCATGATATGAGCAGCAGCAGCAATAATAATAATAATAATAACAATAATAATAATAATAATAATAATAATAATAATAATAATGAAAGTAGCTGCAAGCAGCGATATAAGGGGCCAAGCACTTTTTAGCCCCGCTCTTTAGTGATGGAGGAAGACCATCAGCACTTCTTCCCAAGAAGATACTAAAACATCAAGCTCTTGCTGAGATATTACTTCACTTCCTGTTTTCGGTTCCCTTCCCCAAATTGCAAATGAGCTCAAAGCGTGTTTGTGAATTGTAGGTCCTGCTGCTAAACACTGTATCTGTGACAAGTTTGGTGCGAGTAGGTAAAAGCGCTGCTGAGATACCTCCTCACTTCCTGTTGGGTGACTTAGCTGCCGGATTTGTTCTGAGCATGTTAAAGAAGAAATGTCGCACCAGACGCTGTTCCAGATTTCCGTGGTTATCAGAGAAAATTAAAAGTGAAACACGTCCCCGTTGTTGATGATGTCACTGTTACATCACCACACAGCTGTAGCTCAACACCACTCACCAGGTCCTACTAGAGTTCTGCCGTTAAACTCTGGGGGGCGTGGTCTGCGCAGGCGGAGTCAAACCATATTGGTTCTCGTTATCGCTCCTATCCATCGTGTTTGTTGATGTTTATCCATGACAGGAAGTCCCGCTGGGTCCTAAACCACTTGTGTGTCATGAGTGAAGAAATGGGCGTGGTCTGAGGTGGAGAGTTCGGGTAGATTTTGTGCTATGGAATTTATATTTTGACGCATTGCATTTAGACCCATGTGTGAGTGTGTGTGTGTGTGAGAGAGAGAGAGAGAGAGAGGGCAAGAACATGAGAGAGAGAGAGAGAGAGAGAGAGAGAGAGAGAGAGAGACAGAGAGAGAGAGAGAGAGAGAGAGAGAGAGGGCAAGAACATGAGAGAGCGAGAGAGAGAGAGAGAGAGAGAGAGAGAGAGAGAGAGAGGGCAAGAACATGAGAGAGCGAGAGAGAGAGAGAGAGAGAGAGACAGAGAGAGAGAGAGAGAGAGAGAGAGACAGAGAGAGAGAGAGAGAGAGAGAGAGAGAGAGAGAGAGAGAGAGAGAGAGAGAGAGGGAAGTTCCTCTGAATGTTCCTTTAATGGTTCCTAGTGATGGTTTGATCCGTCTGACATTGTTTTTTTTTTTTCCACGATGGTCCTTGGACCCCGCTGCTCCTGTTTAATTACATTTGAGCCAAAAAGCTGCAGAATTATTAGGAGACTGTCACACACACACACACACACACACACACACACACACACACACACTCCATCATACATCATCATACATCACTCTGACCTTACAGAGCCCAGCATGAGCCGAGGACAACGTGGCCTTCCAGAGGTTTATCCTGGACATGCTGTAAATCCGTGGTTCTCTCCAAGAACACACACACACACACACACACACACACACACACACACACACACACACACACACACACATTTATGTCCTTACAGAGACATGCTTTAACTGTATTTATGTAGCTAATCAGCAGTTAAGCTTATGAATTGTTAAAGACGCTAAGAAGCAGTAAAGGGTTATAAATGTGCCGATGGGAGACGTTTCAGCCGTGTGTTTCAGCGTCCTAGCTTTTTGAGTAGAATAAAAACATTCATCGCTCTTTTCTCTTGATGATCGTTTAATACAGAACCTGTTTTCATAATCAGAGGTTCTCCCACAGTGCAGCACCGCATTATTATTAGCGTTTCCCCTCACTGATTATGGATTATAACCGATAACGTACACTTTTACCAAAAAACGAACTTTAGAACCCTACAACAAAGGATTCGCTCTTCAGAACGTCTTCCGAGTAGAACCCTTTTAAGTAGCACGGCGCGTTTTCCCTCCTTTAGCACCGCCGACTGAGTTAAGCAGATGGAATTAATGATGAGCGTTTAATCAGAGCTGGGAGAAGCTTCATTATGAAGTCACTGCTTACGTCTCCACACACACACACACACACACACACACACACACACACTCGTAAATGTTCTCTGCGCGAGTGAAACATTCGCCGTTTGTCTTTATAGACTCGCGGCAGTGGCAGTGTCATTAGCGTTAGCGCTCATTGTGCTAATTGAGGCTTGTTTACGGCCAGGACGCTCCACGCTGCTGACGGAACAACAAATCCGGCGCCGAGGAACCGAGCGAAAGAGATGAAACGAGAACACGGAGGGATTCTTATACCAAGTGATTGCGTTCGTTAAAAATCCGGACCAAGCACACGTGTATAAAAATGTACATAGCATCAGGTTAATAGCGGTGCAAATAGTGATGAAGAGAACCGCGTTGTGACATCCGTAACAATTCGTATGAAAAGAGGCGGAGTTCGCGCTCAGACATTTCCTCACGGCTTCACGGGTATAAAAACGGGAGGAATTTCTCACGAGGTTGCTTTCTGTTACTCACAACAGCGACATGTCCAAGAATTCTGATTCTAAAATCTAGAACCTCGATGGTTCTTTGGTTGCTTCTCTTGTAGAACCAGAGAAGGTCTTGTGAATCCTACAGCAGAGGGATTCCTCGTTAAAAATGATTCCAGGTAGAAGCATGTTAGGAAGCTAAGAACGCTCAACCGTCCATAAAGAGAGAGGAAGCTGCGAGTGGAATCAAGTAGAACCCCTTTAGGAAGTAGATTCCATGTAGAACCCTTTCAGGAAAATAAAAACCCCAAACTGTCCAAAGAAGAACCTTTTCCCGAGTGTAGAAATGGTCCAGTGACGTTTTCAGGTGCGAGATTCTCGATGCTATACGCATCTTAAAGCTTCAATGTAAAACTCTACAGCAGTGTTCTCCTTTCAGAAAGAGTTCCACCGTAGGAACCCGATAACCCCGAACTGTCCAAATAATCCTTTTTTTAAGACGCGAGCTAACAACAGAACAATTGAGCGCAAAGAACAACCGAACTAATGATTCATTATTTAGAACATTTTGGTGGAACCCGTAAAGATTCTATAAATAATCCTAGAACCAGAGGGTTTATTTTTCAGATCGGCGAAGAACGCTTAACTGATCAAAGAACCCTTTGAAGAATCTTTTTTTAAGAGTGTATAAATGGTCCATGGCGGTTTGTGCGGCAACATTCTCGATGGATACGCACCTTATAAAGGTTCCTACAACAGGGTTTCCAATTCAGAGAGAGTTCCAGCTAGAACCAGTTTAGGATACAAATAACTCTTAGTGGAACCTTGTTTTCAAAATGTGCAAATTGACTGAAAAAAAACAAAAAAACAACTGAACTCGCAACACAGTATATCGTTTCTACACCTTTATAAAATTTCAAATCCTTAAGTGCTATTCGGTTATCCCTTTGTAGGACCCATTAAAGGTTCCGTGTAGAGTCCTTGTCTGAGACGCGTCCCGGTCGAATCCTAAACTAAGAACCCTTTCATGTTGAAATAACCCTTTTGTTTTTGTTTTTTTAAACAGTGTATAAATAGTTCCAAGTTGTCTAAGCTGTGAGGTTCTTGACCTTGATGCTCCTTAAAGGTTCTATGTAAAACTGTACCACCCAGTGCTTTCCTATCAGAAAGTGTTCCAAGAAGAATGTATTTTAGCAGGTTAAGAACCCTGCACTGTAGAATGAACCCTTGGAGAACTTCTGACTTCTAAGAGTTTACCAAGTACCAAAAGCAGTTAAAATGTAGAACATCTGACTGGTTCTAGATAAGAAGGATTCTTCAAGGGTTCTGCAAGGGATCATTGGATAATTAAGGGTCCTTTATGCTTTAATTGTTTAAAAGTAACGTGCTTCCATTGAGGTTTCTTTTCGTAGTTATCGGCTGATCAGCTCCTGAAAGGGGTTTTACTTGGCGCGCTCTCTGAAAAACAAACACTGCTGAATAGTTTCACTTTAAAAGATTTTTTTTTATAAGGTTCTTTGGACAGTTGAAGGTTCTTTCCTTCATCTTCATGAGATCTGTGGCTGTGTGTGGGGTGTTTTTTTTCCTTGTATGTGTGCAGGTGATAGAGGAATCTTAGAGTCAAACCTATTATGCAGCAAATATTTGCGTTGAACTCTCAAAATGCTGATGTCCAATCAATGGGATACATATTGGGAAACGTCGTCCCAACACACACACACACACACACACACACACACACACACACACACTCAGACAATAAAATATGCATGAGTCCAGAGTGTTAATGTGTTACATGTTGGATATTCAGATGATCCGCGCTGGATGTTTGTTCAGTTCCATCTGAGCATCAGCTGCCACAATTCAATAAATATTATTGATTTGCTCACCGGCTGTCAATCTCAGAAGAGAGAGAGAGAGAGAGAATTAGATAGAGGTGTGATGGACAGAGAGAGGATTGGACGGTCCCTTTTTCCAACACGGAAGCCTCATCTCTGAAATGAGGCGAGATGAGATGGCGCAGGCGGATAAGGGTAATTGATGATTGTTTCAGCATCGAGAAGATGGGGGGAAAAAGACCTCGGAGAGGAAGAGGAAGAGAAAAACCAGGGGGGAGGAGAAAGAGGAGGAGGAGGAGGAGGAGAGGGTCAGAAAACGAGAGAGGAATGAAAGAAAACCTTTGTGGCCGTCGTCCTCCTCCGCTGAGTCCGGCTATAGGCTTTTACGTCGGGGCTCGGCTTCAAAGTCCAGAAAAACAAATATGCAGGACCTTTAGATTAAAATGTCAGCGTACAGCAGGCATTGATTTCCCCCTGAGCTCAGAGTGAGGAGACGTGCGGCGCCCGGTGCCGTATAGAACCGTTTTTATCGCCGTCTGAGATTATAAAAATCTCAGATCCAAGAGGATGACATTCCCGAAGCGTTCGGTGATACTGTGAAGTCAACTCGAGCTGTATTTGGGGGGAAAAGACGTGATAAACACAACCGATCGTCATTTATCAGAAGAGCTTCCAGGTAGAACCCATTTAGGATGCTTAGAACCCTCAACTGTCTGGAGGACCCTTTTCCCAGCCAAAAAAAAACAATAGGTCTTGAATATTACACTTTGTTTTATCCTTCTGGAGAAACTCTTGAAGGTTCTATGTGAAACTCGACAGCAGTGTTTTCCTGTTCAGAGTTCCAGGTAGAACCCGTTTAGGAAGAAAATAACTAATAACCCTTATTAGAACCTTCGTGAGTTAACAACAGAACAAGCTATATGTAATTTCTTTCCTAAATTTTGACTCTTTAAGGGTTCTCTGGTTGTCCATCTAGCAGAACCCTTAAAGGTTCTATGTAGAACCTTACAACAGAGGGTTTGTTTACCCTAGAGGCTTCCAACCAGAACATTCGATCTTTTCTTAATCCTAGAGGAGCTCTTGGAGGTTCTATGTAAGTCTCTACAGCAGTCTTTCCCTTATTAAAACGGGTTCTACTTGGAACTCTCTAGTAGAACCCGTTTTAGACACTAATAACCATTAATTATCCAAATATCCCTTAGTGGAACCCTTGTACATTGTAAGTTATATAACGTTGGTGGAACCAGCAATATATCACTTTTACACTATAATATTCGATCTGAGCGTTGCTCAGTTGTCCTTCTGAGAGAACCATTATAGGTTCTGTATATTACCCAACAACAGAGCATTTCCTTCTCAGAAAGAACTCCAAGCAGAACCCTATTAAGAAGCTTAAGAACCTTCCATGTACTGAAGAACTTTTTTTTTTTTCCAAGAGTGTCTAAATATAGACATATTTATATACGGTTGTTTTAGCTGTGAGATTCTCAAAGGTTCTACATAAAACTCTGCCGCAGTGTATCCTTTTCAGAGAACGTTCCGAGTAGAACCCTTTTGAAGTGTTATTTAGCTGATAACATTACACTATCCAAAGAAACCCTCCATGGACCCTTAGTGGAACTACAGATAGTTCTTTATGCTCCATAAAGAACTACGCAACGCGCCATTAAAGAACCCTTAAGAACGCTTGAAGACCCAAGGATAACAAGTCCCAAGAGCAAAGTGGTGAATGTCTGGCAGGTTCTAGGTATGAAGACGCAAATGATGGTGAATAGTTTGGAGTAGATCATGCACGTACCCCATTAGTACATGCAGTCTTAGAATAAGGGGTTTTCACGGGTTCTTTAAGGGTCTATTGTATAATTAAGGGTTCTTTAAGGGTTCTCCATTGTTAACTTGCATTTTAAAACAATACAGAGGTATGATTCCCACACTCGGACATTTTAGAACCCCTGAGTTATTTGCCTGTACCTCTGAGAGAACCATTCCAGTTCTGTTCAGAACCCTGCAATCTATCATTCATGATTAATAGCTCTTTGAATAGTCAATATGTAGAGGATTTTTTTGAAGTACACTTTGGTGTGAAGATCAATCACGACAATTTTTCCAACATGTAAATGATTAAACCAAGAGAACGAAGAGAGAGAGAGAGAGAGAGAGAGAGAGAGAGAGAGAGAGAGAGAGAGAGAGAGAGAGACGGTTCTGCGGTGGAAATCCTCTCGGTGTGAAGTGGGATGTCATGAGACTCTGCAGATTGGTGAGATTGCTCCTCTCGGCTCTCCATCCTGAGCTAATGGAGAGCCTCTCTTTCTGTGCACAAATCCAATTAAAGCAGGAGATTTGGTGTTGATAAATGCCCTCCATCTACACAGCACCGCACAGATCCTTCATTTCTAAATATATATTACCGCTCGTTCCGTCGAGAGGAGAACTGGGACTCTCCTAGGATGAAAAAAGAAAAAAAAAAACGGCTTGCTGTGACTGGTTGGTTAAGAGGAAGGTCTCAGATTGTGCTATGTCATCAAGCGCGAGCTGTTTGGACGAGGAATGACGATCCGAAAGCAGAAATCTGTTTAGATTCCTCGGTTTTTATAATAAAGAATTGTTATGAATTGTTATGTGTTTGTGTGATTGTGTTTCATCTTCAGCAAGCTCTTTACGCTGGTTAGGACTGTGGTCGACCATCCCAGGAACACTGGACGTGTGGAAGGAATACGATCTGGGTGGGACGCCAATCCATCACATAGCGCCACCAGACTCATTCACGCCTAGTGGTAGTTTATAGTCACGAATCCACCGACCTTGAACGTGGAAGTTGGAAGGAAACCAGAGAACATGGAGGAAACCCACATGATCTCAGGAAGAACATGAGAAACTCCACACAGACACTAAGCTGAGCTCAGGATGGAGCTACCACTACCATTACCACTGCTGTGTAGAGCCTGGATCGTACTTGCTTTTAAACACGTACACAAAATATCCTGTGCACTCAGAAACGAGCAGACTAGGCTCGGAACCGTGTTTTTGGAAAATTGGAGAACCAATGAAGCTAGAAGAAGACAATTAAAGAAGAGCATGTCAAAAGAGAGTGATTAGGACGGAGATTCTGTTTTAGTGCATGGCTTCTGAAGAACCCCAAATCCCAAAGCAGGTTCTGGACCACACTGGCAGTAGTACTGTACTGCATTATCCAGGAACCAAGTGAGTTCATCACATCATGGGACAAATGCACCCAGTATCTCAGGTTCCGTTTACAGTTAAAGGTTCTTCCTGAACGGGTTCTACCTGGAACCCTGGAAATACACGGTGAGCCGTTATGTATTCATCATTAAACCTCGATTCGTGACAGTCACGTACCAACTGTATGGTTTTTTTTTAAAAATCGTGTTACTTTTGCCATAGTGGATTATTCCGGATCATTCCACAGCACTGTAGAATTCTCAAGTCTGCTTGTTCAGGTTTATATCAATGCGCTCGTTCTAATACGTTACTGTTTCTATAGTAACGGCTCATTCACAGGGATCGAAGATGAGCGGCGATGTTCCGCAACGTAACTATAAAAGGATATACATGCCATCCAGTCGGTAAATGGACATTGCAGACTTGGAGAAATCGCTGTAGTGGAGGAGGAAAAAAAACACTCTGGGACATGGGGTTATCGGAAAATGATCAACTCCCGGGTAATAATGGTCGCATCACACGACCCCGTCGTGGATTATTTTCCTATGGTGGTATAAACGGTGGTATAAACACACTGAGGTTCGGGGCGTGTTTGTTTTCAGTGTGTATTACTGTGAGCGCCTCGACACACTCAGGAACACCTTGAGGTTCACGACTCGTGGCTGGTGGTCATCAAAATAACCATAAATATCGGCGAGAGACGAGAGGAGTCAAATCTGGGCGTTTTATACGAGCTACTGCGCTTGCTCCGCTGCTCTGGCGATCAGAAATCATCTACTATCTTTCCTCTACCCTTGGAAAGCCTCATCCGTTTCTCCATCGGACACCGTCAAGGGCCAATCCCCCTATCTGACGCCGAGGCCTCCGGTTATTAATAAACGTCAGGCAGAATTGATGTATTTTCCCTCTGGAAAGGTTCCACAGCTTGGGGGAGATGTATCGCTATGCGTGGAAATGCACGGAAACGGACGGGTTTCTTATGAAAAGCTTTCCATCATCGCTCAGGACGCTTGTGCTGGAAATGCATATTTATTTTACTGAGATCTTCTGTACAGGAAGTGAATGAAAGAGAGAGAGAGAGCGTGCGAGAGAGAGAGAGAGAGAGATCACTTCTGTCATTTATTGGGACACCTTTTTAATTCCCACTACAAACGCCAGCACCAGGGGTCTTTTTGGAGAATTAAATTTGACAGGCCCCGAATAAAAAATGAGTCATCTATATGTTCAAAGAGCAATATTTTAATAAAGCGCTCCTGAAAAATTTATAATTTTATTTTTTGTGCCTGCATGTGTGACACTGTTCATCAACAAAAAAGGCTGGGCGTTTAATTAAAGTGCCTCCTGCTGGTCCAGAAGAGCGCTGAGTGGACTGTACCGTCAGGAGTATGCTTACTGTAGATAATCAACGACGTGAATGAATCCACTATAATTATATCGTGGTATAATAAGGCGGAGTTACTGTTACCACAATCAAGCGCTTTATTCCTTGTACGCCACAGCGAGTACATTCCATCCATCCATCCATCCATTTCCTGTTCCGTTTCTCCTGCACAGGGTCACAGGGAGCCTGGAGCCTGTCCCCGGGAACTGGGGGTCTGTTGCTGGGGCACACCCTGGACGGGGTGCCCCCAATCGCACACACCCATTCACACACTACGGATAATTTAGACACGCCAATCAGCCTACAGTGCATGTCTTTGGGCTGGGGGAGGAAACCGGCGTACCCGGAGGAAACCCCCGCAGCACGGGGAGAACATACAAACTCCACACACACCGGACGGAGGTGCTGCAAGTACATGTTTTACTTGGCACGTCATACTTTTTTTTTTTATCCATTTATAGTTACAGTTAATGTTGTGGAAAGTCTGCATCACAAAACGAATTCATGTTCAAGTTCATTTACAGCAGCCTCTGGGAAACTCCTCTGTCCTGAAGGTTTCGTTAAAGTTACGGCTTTACCTCTGACCGACACTGGAGACTCCTTCCATCGGTGCTAAATAAACATCAGCTTATTTTAAGAAAACTTCACCATATCAGTGATCACACACGTTTTTAATCCGTTCACTACGTGGTACGTGGAGTTATTAATATAACCGACCCTGACCACGATAAAGTGCTTACTGGAGATTCTTGTTGAACCTGAACTTTCTTCACCCTGACTGTTTGGTGTAGGTTCAGTTGCCAATTAGTAACAATTAGTGCTCACCAGCTGGAGTGATACTGAAGTGTAGTTAATATCTGTGTCAGTGTGCCAGCTTTAATCGTGACTTCATCATGCAAGCCCGGAAAAATCGGTGAAAACGGTTAATCGGGGAATTTAATACTAACGATTTAAACATTTCCTACAAAGGCTGCACCTGAGCTGAGGTCGAGAAGCTTCTGGTTATAAGTTGGTGTGGGGTGATGAAGAAGACGAGCGATGAAGAGGTAGGGAGACGGAGACCTTCTTTCCACCGTGAGTCAATAATCAATGGATCATTAACAGGAGAGTCCATTTTCATTTTCAGGGGTTTAGCGAACCCTATCCCATTCTTCGCCAGATCATAACTCATTTACACCCAACACCTTTCTCGTTATAGATCTGAGTTGGACTGGAATTTGCCGGGATCATTCTGGGCACGCTGATCTTCATCTCCTGCCTGGACGCTTGGGTGCCTCTTTTTAAGAAGCTCTGATGTAGGGCTCATAATAATGCTGGGCTCTTTTTCATCAGCCCAAGAGCTGCTCGCCATGAACGGCATTTCTGAAGACGATGGCCGTGAGGATTATTTCGAAAATGGAGTCATTTGTGGAAATCCCATCTTCCACTTCTCTCTGGATGTCGGAACCTGGGAAAGCTGATTAGATCAATTATCAATCTTCCCGATTAAAGCCTCGTCGTGTTCTGAAGGAAAGGAGAAAGTGAGGAGAGTTTCCTGCTTAATTCCACACGATTCCCAGACCATTGTAGGGTAATTAGAGGGGAACAAAGATGGCTGCCGTGATGTACTGTATAACGTGCAGTGTAAATTAGCCAGTGCTATTCCCTCCGTCCGCTTAGAGAACGCGTTGCTCGTATAAAATCCTGTCTTTTCTTCCCGAGTTTTCCGAAGGCAACGTCTTCCCTTCGCTTTCCGTGCTCATCGATCTGTGTCGTTCGTGACTTTGTCGTCTTTGTCATTTTCAGACGTTTGAGAAAGACACGTTCATTTATTGTGTAACTTTTCTTTGTGCTGCAGAGCGCTTCCTGTGGCGGACCGTCTCGTTATCATAATCTCTCGCTGATTATTGATTTTTGATTATGGCTGCATCGGCTTCGGTAGACGCAGGGAGGTTTCTGCGGCTTATAATTTGACGTGGGGCCAGAGGCCCGGGCGGCATATTGATGAGTGCCGCTCGGTTCGCTCCGTCATTCTCTATCCGCTGATCGGCGGTGTACGGTGGCCTGTAAGTGCAAAACGAGGTAACAGACTAAAAACACAAAGGTAGAAAAAAATGAACACGTCACCACAAATGTGCAAACTGAAAGGCGTAATCAGAAACACCCGAACATGAACAGGAAGTGGTGGTCCAGTGGGACAAACTCTGGCCCAGTGATAGTACATCATAACCTGCCACATCAAACACTTCGGGAATAGCGCTAAGATATGTTAATTAAACAATAAAGATGAGAAAATGTGGAAAAACACCGACGTGGCCGAAGGTCCACTGGACTGACGAATGACGTAGAGGTGGAGGTGGAGGTCCAGGTGTTCTCCCAGGACTGCAAATACATTATCAAATAAGAAATCCCGATCTGCAGCTGCGATCATGAGTCCGAGCGCGTTGATAGCACGCGTACATTTCTTTTTTGTTGTCCGCATGAAAACCCTGAGTTTTATAGTTTCTCCATCTTGAAGGGTGTTTTTTTGTGTGAAAAAAACCAGAACACGTTTGGATGCGAGAGCAAAAAACGCAGAAAATACAAATGACGTTTTCAAAACTCTCCGTATAGACGTGGACAGGTTCCCAGAGACAGCTGGGAAACGTTTACATTCAAACGCAATAAAGACGAGTTTAAATGAATCTACCGACGGTTTCATTCGTGCTTTGTTTATTTCGATCAAAGGCCTTCATATGCGTGTTATTTTTAGATATGGTGTTCAGAAAGGATTTCTCCTCACTAGACTATACCATATAGGACTTTAACATTTGTAGCACACTGTCATTATTTTTGATTTCAGGCTAACTATAAAACTAGGATCAGCGTGACAGTGCAATTATCTTTCCTTTGCGATAACTCATGTGATACACCGTGTCCAATCAGCACCAAGCATGCGATGTTTAATAAGGACCTCCCCTTTCTGTTTCGAGATATCGGCTGCGTTCACGCCATGTCGTAGTGACCGTCATCACGAGTCTCCGACTTGTAGAGCTCACGTCCTCGTAGAACTCGTAATTACAGCTTAATTGTGAACTGGGAATTTTCCCAGAGCGCCGACTGATACAGTACCACCTGACCGCTACAACGTCAAGCGGAGACGCTCGAAATGGCGGCGGCTTCAGCAGTTAAGTAGTAATCGTAATATCCCCGTGTAATAATTTGTGTAATTGATTATTATTAAAATTTTAAATCTGTTTTAAAATCTAAAAATCTATTGAAATATCTACATCACCAACGAGCCAGTCTGACGACCTTACTAACTCTAATTTAACTCCATATTCTTATCATCCTGGTACTCACTGTGAACAGACTCTGTGTGGTCACAGCAATGAATATGAGAAGGACACTCCTGACATAACCTAACGGGCTTTTATTTTTACATCCGTTCAGATAATTACAACGAAACGGCGTCTTTTAGCGGAGAGACGAATCCGAAGAAACTTCCAGAGAAAATCGAAACATAATGAAATGTACTGTATTGCCATGCACAGATGTAGTGACACGCCCACGGTATGTCACTTGCTGTAAAAGTCAGTGAAACCATTCATTTCACAATTAAATTTACATTTGGCAGCAGCCCTCTGATTTCCATAAAACTGCAGCGCTGCTTGCTGAACTGGCTTTTTAGGCTCCGAGCTTTTAAAAAGATAAAGATTTCAATGGTCTCATATCACCATTTTTGTTCATGTCACTCAGGCTACAGGACTACGTTTGCCATATTAGTTAACGAGCGGGAAGTTGCTGGATGTATATAGTAGAAGTATGTTCGCGATCTGGAAAAGCGGGTTGATTATTTATTATTCTGTGCTGCGACTCTGCAGCTCGTGCCGAACGGAGCGGACGCTTTCGGATTGCAGCGTCCGCTGGACGTTCTCCGACTGAAATAAAGCCGTTTTATTTATGGGTGTATAAATCGGTGTATGGTCGAACAGAACACCGTGTAATCGGACTATCACAGCAAGCCTAACTCTTTGTAAACATACGATGCCTTTTTTTGCAACTATCGGTCTCATATTAGCTCACCCATGTCGATTATGAAGCTGTCCCTTTCTCTCCGTCCTTCTTCAGTTTTTCCTTAATTTTCTGCCGTCTCTGTCTGTTTGGCAGTGGTGCAGTGGTGGTTTAGCGGTTAGGGGGCAGTGGTTTGGCGGTTAAGGCTCGGGGTTACTGATCGGAAGGTCGGGGGTTCAAGCCCCAGCACTGCCAGGCTGCCACTGTTGGGTCCTTGAGCAAGGCCCTTAACCCTCTCTGCTCCAGGGGGCGCTGTATGACCCTGTTTGACCCTGTATGACCCTGTCTGACCCTGCGCTCTGACCCCAACTTCCTGACATGCTGGGGTACGTGAAGAAAAGAATTTCTCTGTGCTGTAATGTACACGTGATCAATAAAGACTCGTTATCAATATAACAGCGAACTTGAGTAGCTAGCACTTAGCGGCACATTCCTCCTCAATCAGTTTGAAAGCTAGCAGCGCTAATCATATATAACTCTGCTAATATTACGAAAAGGCTAGTTAGCAGAAGAGCTAGTGGTCTCAGCTGAAGCGAAACGCATCGTGATGACGTCACGACGACGGGACTATCTCATGGCAGACTCGAGTCGGACATGTAAATAGGAGAATTCTCCCGACGTTCTCGCGATTAACTTGCTACCATTTCGCTCACGCTCTCGTGTCAATTTGAATTCAAACGCTTTTTGTATGATATAATGGTTTATTAATTCGTGTTGAGAGCGGCACTTTTAAATCGTTTAGAAAAAGGGCCGGGGCTCGAGCCCCCAGAGCGCCCCCTACCGCACGGCCCTGTACAGAGATGATTCGTGTCCCGTCGTGTCCTGACACTCGTCTTATGCGTGGAAGGGGAAAGAACGATCGGTTATACCCCAAGCAGGTTTAGTAGGATTTGAAAAAAAAATCACTACAGCTTCTGCTTCGTTCCAGGCGCAGGATGCTAAACCACAGACGTCAGGAGTCAGCAGTGTGATGTTTATTTATTTATTTATTTATTCTGAGGTCCACTTACACTGTACTGCTGCTGCGTTTTTTTGCTGAGATCAGCTCCTTTGGGCTGTAATTGAGTTTTCAGAAAAGGGGG
>NC_071284.1:34244391-34251891 GCF_001660625.3 Ictalurus punctatus
GCAGTACAGTGGAGGCTCACAAAAGCTCTGCGGTTCCTCTGTTTGGTGTTGTTCCTGTGTGCTGCGCCGAAGAGTCTGCATGGGTTCTCGCTCGGTGCTGGGGGAAAAATGGAGGGAGAAAAAACCACAGTGAGAGAAATAAACAGAGAGGTTTAGAAAGGTGGATTTCTGAATGATGGTCTTTAAATGGTGCAGGACTTGGATGGGGGGTATTGATCCAGAGCTGGCCTCAGCTGGTTCCTGTGTGTGTGTGTGTGTGTGTGTGTGTGTGTGTGTGTGTGTGTGTCTAGTTCTCAGTCCAGTGTGTGCATTATGACAAGAATAAAACCCGACTCAATAGCATGAGGCAAGCAAGAGCTGCTGTATGTAGTACGAGTTTTATGTTGCATACGTGTAGGATTTACACACACACACACACTCACACACACACACACACACACACAGAATGCTGGAGTGGCATTACGAGCGTGCAAAATGAGATGGGCAGGAGGGCCAATTAACACCATGACCCACGGGAGAGGTTAAAGGGACGTGCGTGCGTGCGTGTGTGTGTGTGGGGGGGGGGGTTCAACACTGAGCAGAGACAGAGTGTGTGTGAACCTGAATTCATCCTGTTGTCTTGCACTTGACACTGTAAAATCTGTCTGTCTGTCGGTCTAAATCTGAATCCTGTATGAGTGTGTGGGTGTGTGATGGGCTGCGTCCCAAATACAGTTTAACATCACCATCGAGTGCTGCCTTAATCAACACCCTGACTTACTCTCAGTCTCAAGCACCTTTATTTACTAAACAACTGCTGTGTGTGTGTGTGTGTGTGTGTGTGTGTGTGTGTGTGTGTGTGTGTGTGTGTGTGTGTGTGTTAAATTTTCCTTCGTGCTTCCTTTTTTTGTATTTCATCCTATATACCTTCTGTCCATGTAATAGCTTTGTATTAATAATAAGAATGAGAAGAAGAGTTCGGCGAGCGCTGTCCTCCCCGGCGGAGCGCGGTGCTCCGGTGCTCCGGTCCTCCCGTGTGGATGTGTGTGTGTTTCTCTGGGTTTTAGACGGCCGGATCGTTTCGTCTCCACGTGTCCTCCAGGTTATTATGTTTTCAGGAAGCTCCGTCCAGGATCAATAAAGCTCAGGGTCAATTACAATATTTAATCCACGTGACTTCCAGCTCCAAATAAATCTCCCGTATCGGTCACGCCACCTGCCTCGGCCGCGTCACACACAAAGCGGCGCCGGTCACGCTGGAGGCCCGAGCGCCAGGCGGTCAACCTCGGTGTGAGAGAGGAAAGGAGAAAACGCTGAGTGTTAACATCATGCAGGTCTTTATTTCTAATCTGGGAATATTTCTATTCTCTTCAGTTTTTTACTTCTATTCTCTCAATATTTCTATTCTGTTCGGGCCTTTATTTCTATTCTATCAATATTTCTATTCTCTCAATATTTCTATTCTCTCAATATTTCTATTCTGTCCGGGTCTTTATTTCTATTCTCTCAATATTTCTATTCTGTTCGGGTCTTTATTTCTATTCTAGTAATATTTCTATTCTCTCAATATTTCTATTCTGTTCAGGCCTTTATTTCTATTCTCTCAATATTACTATTCTGTTCGGGCCTTTATTTCTATTCTATCAATATTTCTATTCTCTTCAGTTTTTTACTTCTATTCTCTCAATATTTCTATTCTGTTCGGGCCTTTATTTCTATTCTCTCAATATTTCTATTCTGTCCGGGTCTTTATTTCTATTCTAGTAATATTTCTATTCTCTCAATATTTCTATTCTCTCAATATTTCTATTCTGTCCGGGTCTTTATTTCTATTCTAGTAATATTTCTATTCTCTCAATATTTCTGTTCTCTCAATATTTCTATTCTGTCCGGGTCTTTATTTCTATTCTAGTAATATTTCTATTCTGTTCAGGTCTTTATTTCTATTCTAATAATATTTCTATTCTCTCAATATTTCTATTCTGTCCGGGTCTTTATTTCTATTCTCTCAATATTTCTATTCTGTTCGGGCCTTTATTTCTATTCTAGTAATATTTCTATTCTCTCAATATTTCTATTCTCTCAATATTTCTATTCTCTCAATATTTCTATTCTGTTTGGGTCTTTATTTCTATTCTCTCAATATTTCTATTCTATCAATATTTCTATTCTATCAATATTTCTATTCTATCAATATTTCTATTCTATCAATATTTCTATTCTGTTCAGGTCTTTATTTCTATTCTATTACATTTCAACAAAAACGTGTACATTAAGACATTTACACTTATCAAAACAATTCCAGAATTAAACAATATGCAGTGAGGAGACGGCTGTTTTTTTTCCTCTCTTTTCTCTTTTATTGTTTATTATATTTTGAGGTTTCCCGGTTTTATTTTATTTAAAAAAAAAAAAAATTTTTAAAAACAGCTTTCCTTTCATTTTTGTTTATCTTACATCACGATGTAATTTATTTTAGGGTCTTCTCTTTAGCTAGTCTTTCCTAGTTCTCAGATCTGAAGGTGTTTTCGTGGCCTACCTACAGCCGCTTTCCTTTCATTCCATTTCACTTGATTTCATTTGATTTTGATTCTGACTTCTTCAAGCTGGCGAGCAAAACTCGCACGTGAAGCGGTTTCTGTAGACTGCATAGTGTATACGATGTGCGGATTGGGACACGCCCACAGTGGACTGATGATGGTTTTTATTTGGACTGTATAGTGACTAGCGCTGCTGGTCCTATGATGTCATACTACTCTTAATATTCGTATGATGTCACCGTTGTTAGTATTATGATGTCATACTACTCTTAATATTCGTATGATGTCACCGTTGTTCGTATTATGATGTCATACTACTCCTATTAATCTTATATACTACAACTATTAGTATTGTTATGGTCATACTATTTTTATTCGTCTTATTGTAAGACAATGTGTGTGTGTGTGTGTGTGTGTGTGTGTGTGTGTGTGTGTGTGTGTGTGTGCGTGTGCTAGATAAATGTGTGTGTGTGTGTGTGTGTGTGTGTGTGTGTGTGTGTGCATGTGCTAGATAAATGTGTGTGTGTGTGTGTGTGTGTGTGTGTGTGTGTAGTAGATAAATGAAGACATGCAGAAAACAGTAAATCTTTGAACTTTTAGCATGTTCCATCTCCTCTCTCTCGTATGGTGTTAGTCGCCCAGCAGCTGTGTCTATTACCCATAATGCACTGTTAGCGTTCATCGGGTTTGTACAATCAGAAAGTGAGTCAGATCTACAGCGCCGGTGATGAGATGCATGATTAGATACACTCTAAACATGTACTAACAGTGGATCAGTGGATCAGTGGATCATCGTCGGCGCTGGTCTCCGGTGTGAAGACACTTCTCCAGGTGTGAAGCTCTTCCAGGCTTTCCGTTAAAGCGAGCAGTCGCTGTTCCTCTGCGCGTTCTCCGCCATGACCTTCTCTCTGTGTGCAACCGTCTATATAATAAACTACTCTATAGATCCTGCACAACACGCTACTGTGAACTTTGGAAGAGTTTCTCTGATCATAAGCCTCTTCTAATGGTAAAGCAGGAAACCTGAGTGTGTGTGTGTGTGTGTGAGTGTGTGTGTGTGTGTGTGTGTGTGTGTGTGTGTGTGTGTGTGCCCTTTTGCTCCGCAGTAGCACGTGTCCATATTTAGACGTGTCTGATTGTCTCCAGCGGGGGATTCGGTGCTTTCTGATGAAAGTTTGATCAAAGCTGCTCTTCCTGAGTTTAGGGTCGAGGGCTGTGGAGAATAAAACACACACACACACACACACACACACACGCACACACACACACACACACACACACACACACACACACACACAGTAAAGTTCACTATACAAACATTTACATTATACAATTACATTTTTACACCTTCTGACCAAATGAAAACTCCACCACTTGTTTACACAGAAAGGTCTAACGTTATTAACCCGCTCCCAAAAACTCTCTATTTCCTGTACGCACTGACTGAACAGGAAATAATGATTACTATTCGTCTGCTGAACATC
The DNA here is from genome assembly GCF_001660625.3 of Ictalurus punctatus. Taxonomy (NCBI): domain Eukaryota; kingdom Metazoa; phylum Chordata; class Actinopteri; order Siluriformes; family Ictaluridae; genus Ictalurus; species Ictalurus punctatus. The sequence continues at coordinate 34,248,395 of NC_071284.1, forward strand.
TTAATTATCTCATTCCAATATTAATTATCTCGTTTCTACATGTTATTCATCTTTTTTTTCCATGACATAATGATTGTCTTCCGAGACCTTACAAAGCTGCGGTCGCTGCTTAATTATCTGGTTCCCACGAATGAATCATTCATAACCACGCATGATTTTTAGGGATGCGAACAGCAGCGCTCCACAGAAACATCTTAAAGTCTCTGGAATTTTCCCACAGGTTAAAGGTGAGTACTCGGGCTGATGTAAAGACTGGTACAACTAGCTGTCAGTTGTAAGAGAGAGTTAAACCAGTATGGAAAGTGGAAGGTGAAAAGGGTCAGGTGCATGTGGGACACAATAAGGGTCAAAACGAGGGATCTGATAGCACAAACCCAGAGAGGTTTAGAATTAGACAAAACAGGTATGTTATGAGCGTACACGTGTTTGTGCTTCAGTTAAATATGAGGTGTGTTTAAGAAAGAGGAGTGTGTGTGTGTGTGTGTGTGTGTTTAAGTAATACATGCAATTCTGGAGTGTGTGAAGCAGATTTGCACGGTGCATGTGTGTGACTAATTCCCCCTAATCAGCCCGAGTGGCCACTCCTCCCCCTGTTCACCTTTCAAGTGCGCTTGGTGTGTTAACTCACTTGTTTAAAAGGTCAAAGGTCATGGCGTGTGAAAGAGAGGCTAAAGCATCAGGCGTTAATGAGCGGATCAATGACACACACATACACACATACGCACGACACAAACACACACACACACACACAGACAAGACTGTGAGGCTCTGAGGAGGTGGGGCTGAGTGGGAACAGGAAGTAGAATCTTCACAACACATGAGTGTGTGTCTTAATGCACAAAACACACACACACACACACTTTTTTAATGGACATTTAACACAAGCAATAAAATAACAGCTAAACTGCACGGACGCCTCATTAAAAGAAGTTTTTGTTGTCATGGGGACTGAGATAAATTAAGTAATTAGCTAACGCTAATGTGAAAGACCTGTGTGTGTGTGTGTGTGTGTGTGTGTGTGTGTGTGTGTGTGTTTGGGATTATGGATCCTTGCAATAAAAAGCTATTTAACCTCCAGTTGATCCCTATTATGGACGAACACACGGTCCCAAATCATTTCCTTTCGACGCACTTTTATCATAAGTGTCGCGTTCAAACAAAAGCACCGTAGCAGACTATCAACCCCTTACATTCCACACGTTATTGATTCATCATTTATTTATCTTATAGCATATTATTCAGTAGGTGATGTAAATTCTTCAGCTGCTGCAGTGGAAGTAACCGGCGTTAGTGCCGTGAAGTGAGTAAGAAGGAAGTGAGGGATGTCATGGATATGCGAAAGCCGAGTATTCCGATCCTTTATCCCTGTTTTCCAATCTAAACGCTTTCCATGCGTTTGACTGGGAAGACGTGGCTATAGCAGCACGCGGAGGTTTCTGTGGGAAATCGTACAAACTGACAAACGCCGTAAAAGGACTAGATTAAGTTCAGTGCCTTAAGTCATATTTGACAGTGTTTTCATTTCCTTTATCTGTTCACCTGGAGCATATCTCACTCACGACCGCATATTGCTCTGCTCTAGTGAGAGCGGTAGTAGCGTAAATCAAAACTAGGGACAGCGTTATAATACATCTCTTATAGCCAATAATGTTTCACAGAGTACACATTGATGCCGAGCAAATACGTCGTGTACACTGTGAGTGTGCTGCACTGAATTCTGGATTCTGATTGGTCAGAAGTGTTGAGTCAGTTACCAATATACTGATGTGTTCGTTCTAATACATTATCGTTTCCATAGTAACAGCTCGTTACCATGGCGGACGCCGCACGAAAATGGAGTTTTTAAAAATCATTGACACGGTGAAGTTTTCTTCACTTTTTTTTTTAATGTCTTATTAAATACAAGAGGGAGAGAAGAATGCAAATGTAAACATGAATTGATAAAAATGTGATGTGTCAGCCTTTAATAAGTAAAACATGCCTGTGGTCTCGTATACTTCTAGTTTAAGAGGAATGAAACACTTCAGGGCATGCTGTATTTATTTATTCATTCATTCATTTGGGGATTTTTTTTAATTGGGGTGGTGAGAGTAACTCCATTTCATCGCACCACCCTGTCATTGATTGTTTTACTATAAAAGCGCAGCACGGAATGGTTTATTTAGGTGTACATTAACCACGCAAAACTGTGAACCTTGGAAGCCTGAGCCAATAGACAAATGAATCAAATGAATCAAATGAATCAAAAGACACCAAGGTTGATTCGTATAAACATGATTCATATAAACATGAACTGATTCACACCTCCAAAGGGGTTTCATTCCCGCCGCTGCCCTGTGTGGGCGGAGTTTGCATGTTCTCCCCGTGCTGCGGGGGTTTCCTCCGGGTACTCCGGTTTCCTCCCCCAGTCCAAACACATGCATAGTAGGCTGATTGGCGTGTCTAAAGTGTCCATAGTGTATGAATGGGTGTGTGAGTGTGTATGTGATTGTGCCCTGCGATGGATTGGCACCCTGTCCAGGGTGTACCCCGCCTTGTGCCCCATGCTCCCTGGGATAGACTCCAGGTTTCGCCGTGACCCTGAAGGATAAGGAGTATAGAAAGTGGATGGATGGATGGATTATTTTCCTATAAGAGCATGACACACAGTGTTTTATTCCACACATAACATTTTAAAGTTCATCAAAGGAACCTTATTAAGGCTATTGATATTGCATTAAGGTATGATATTATACATATACTGTACACTCAGAAAAATGGCTCATGTACAGAAATGTAATAAGTATAGACTTGTGTGAATTTGATTTTAACCTAATACGTACACAACACTGCTCTCATTACAGCTATGAGGAAAGCCAGAGCTCTGCACTACAGCAGCAGACGCTAACTCGCCGCTTTCCTTTCCGTTCATGTCTTTGGTTTTATGAAAGATTTTACAAACCAGAGGTGTATTCATCATTACCATCTCTAGCAGCATCCTGAGCGGCTCTGCCTTTACCAACCAAACTGACAACATAATCGTCTGAGATCTGCATCGACACAAGATTATCACAAATCTTTAATAAAACGAAATCTTACAACCACCAAACAAAATTTTTAATCAAATTAAAAAAAAAAAATAATAAATGCTAAAGAAATTCTGAAAACAAAATCCGATAACGTGAAGCAAAAGCCAAAGCCACACGCCAAAATCCAGCAATCCAAAAAAAATCCAGCAATCCAAAAAAAAATCCAGTAATCCAAAAAAAATCCAGATATAAAAAAAATCCAGTAATTTAAAAAAAATCCAGATATAAAAAAAAAATCCAGCAATCCAAAAAAAATCCAGATATAAAAAAAATCCAGCAATCCAAAAAAAATCCAGATATAAAAAAAAAATCCAGCAATCCAAAAAAAAAAATCCAGATATAAAAAAAAAATCCAGCAATCCAAAAAAAATCCAGATATAAAAAAAAATCCAGTAATCCAAAAAAAAAATCCAGATATAAAAAAAAATC
>NC_071284.1:34256891-34279391 GCF_001660625.3 Ictalurus punctatus
CTTTAGAAGGGTAATTTAATAGAGTATCAATACAGCCACTTAATTGCACAATGACTATTGACAACGCCTTTAAACAGCTCTGTGAAGTCACGACTTACCTAATGGAGATGAGATTGGCCCACTTGCCACTATTCAAGGCATAAATTGAGTCGGCCATCGACAGCCGGCCCGTTTGACCACGGTTTAAGCTCTCGCTCTCTCTCTCTCTCTCTCTCTCTCTCTCTCTCTCTCTCTCTCTCTCTCTCTGTCTGTCTGTCTCTCTCTCTCTCTCTCTCTCTGTCTCTCTCTCTCTCTCTCTCTCTGTCTCTCTCTCTCTCTCTCTCTGTCTCTCTCTCTCTCTCTCTCTCTCTCTCTGTCTCTCTCTCTGTCTCTCTCTCTCTCTCTCTCTCTCTCTGTCTGTCTCTCTCTCTCTCTCTCTCTCTCTCTCTCTCTGTCTCTCTCTCTCTCTCTCTCTCTCTCTGTCTGTCTCTCTCTCTCTCTCTCTCTCTGTCTCTCTCTCTCTCTCTGATTAAGTCTTCACAGCACTGAGGATTGGACGATCAGAAACGTAATTAAACCAATTCAAAATAATAGTGACTCAAGGTGCAGCACATTTAAACTGCTCAGAGGTTTTTCTTTTTTTTTTTTCTTTTTTTTTTTTACAAAGCAACTATTTTGTATCCTCTTGCAGTGTGAAATGAGGCAATCAAGTGAACAGTGAGGAATCTGGGTTTGCCGACAGACAGGAGTGAGACAGGCGTAAGTGGAACCCGAAGAACCTGCAAGAAACCCACAGGGATACGGGGAGAAGGTGTGAAACCCTTCAGGACAAAACCGAGGACCCCGGAGCTGACGTGAGCACGTGACCATCCTGCACTCAGTACGACTGCAGCTCTCAGCACAGCTGCTGCTTCGCATGAATGTGAGAGAACCACCAACAATCGCTGCTCAGCATTGTTCCCCACGTCTAATCACTGCTCAGCATTGTTCCCCACGTCTAATCACTGCTCACCATTGTTCCCCACGTCTAATCACTGCTCAGCATTGTTCCCCACGTCTAATCGCTGCTCAGCATTGTTCCCACCATCTAATCACTGATCACCATTGTTCCCAGTGTCTAATCACTGATCACCATTGTTCCCAGTGTCTAATCACTGATCACCATGGTACCCAGTGTCTAATCACCGATCACCATTTTCTATTATTTTCTATTCTGATGAAGATCTACTCTATTTTATTGTGAGTGTCTTTCAGAAAATCTTCGTTCTCTATATAACACATTTCCATAAGCAAATAATGATGATTCAACAAATATGCAAATTAGTCTGTGACATCATCTGGTGACTTCTAGCAACTTTTGGATGCATTGCATGCATTGGCTACTTTCCCCTCAAAGTCGACAGAACTGCCATGACGAGCTCCACAGCAGCGCCCACACGCTGAGAATTTAATCAAAAATATCTTGTACTGCCAGAACTGTGCTGTTGCCCATCTTTGGCTGCAGCGGCACTAAATCAGTCTCTGATAATGTTTCTGCCTTCGACACCTATCTTAAAGGAGAACAAATTAATTATTTTTTGTATTTTAGTTGGTTTTCTTCTTCTGTGGCAGCAAAATCAGGCTGAAAATCATTTTACAGTAATGAATTTAGCTGGAACTCGCCAATGGTTCCTTTAAGCCTGACAGAGGGGAGAGTCAGAAGAGGTTCATGTTTCAGAGGGACTGCGTTTACGGGAGACACTGACCACAGGGACCAGAAACCGACTGAGAACCAGAGATATAAATATAGCTAAATATAATTCCACTGACTCTGTAGTTCTCCAAAAAAAGGAATCATGTTCTAACATCTGTATATAATCTGAACACAGCATCCAGTACAGCATGAGACCGAGAGCTCAGGCGGAACCTGATGGAAGATCAAAAGTGGTAATTGAATAATGGTCAATAAAAGATATCATAAATATTTATGAGTTTCTATCAAATCTTAGGGATGTCTCACTTCTAATTGGCTGTTGGCCAAATGAAAAAAAAATAAAGTCATGTTAAAAGTTCTATTACACAATACGACTAAGAAGACAAACATATGTGGTATTAGTAACGATGGTTGTGAGAGTATGCATAGGTTTCATATAGATGCCTACAGAAATGTGTGTGTGTGTGTGTGTGTGTGTGTGTGTGTGTGTGTGTGGGCGTGGGTGTGCCTGTGTGTGTGTAACCCAATCTGGAGAATCTCTGGGGAGCCGAGCTAAAGCCGTTGCACTCAGGATCTCATGTGGTGCCCACATCTGCCTCTGTATCACCAATACACACACACACACACACACACACACACACACACACACACACACACACACACACACACACACACACACAACATGTGCTTACACTTGCACCATGCACACTTACATGCAACCAAACACGCAAGCAGATTCTACGCTGTATACGTTTACACTCAAACACAGAGTGTGTACAAAGACTGTTACAAACACACAAGCGTGTGCTTAGTCTTAGTTAGTGAGGTTTTACTGCTCACACAAAATGCTCTCACATTGATATAAAATGCTCTCACATTGATATAAAATGCTCTCACATTGATGTAAAATGCTCTCACATTGATATAAAATGCTCTCACATTGATGTAAAATGCACTCACATGAATATAAAATGCTCTCACATTAATATAAAATGCTCTCACATTAATATAAAATGCTCTCGCATTGATATAAAATGCTCTCACATTGATATAAATGCACTCACATGAATATTAAATGCACTCACATTGATATAAAATGCTCTCACATTGATATAAAATGCTCTCACATTGATATAAAATGCTCTCACATTGATATAAATGCACTCACATGAATATTAAATGCACTCACATTGATATAAAATGCTCTCGCATTGATATAAAATGCTCTCGCATTGATATAAAATGCTCTCACATTGATATAAAATGCTCTCACATTGATATAAATGCACTCACATGAATATTAAATGCACTCACATTGATATAAATGCTCTCGCATTGATATAAAATGCTCTCACATTGATATAAATGCACTCACATGAATATAAAATGCACTCACATTGATATAAAATGCTCTCGCATTGATATAAAATGCTCTCACATTGATATAAAATGCTCTCACATTGATATAAATGCACTCACATGAATATAAAATGCACTCACATTGATATAAAATGCTCTCACATTGATATAAAATGCTCTCACATTGATATAAATGCACTCACATGAATATTAAATGCACTCACATTGATATAAAATGCTCTCGCATTGATATAAAATGCTCTCGCATTGATATAAAATGCTCTCACATTGATATAAAATGCTCTCACATTGATATAAATGCACTCACATGAATATTAAATGCACTCACATTGATATAAATGCTCTCGCATTGATATAAAATGCTCTCACATTGATATAAATGCACTCACATGAATATAAAATGCACTCACATTGATATAAAATGCTCTCGCATTGATATAAAATGCTCTCACATTGATATAAATGCACTCACATGAATATAAAATGCACTCACATTGATATAAAATGCTCTCACATTGATATAAAATGCTCTCACATTGATATAAATGCACTCACATGAATATAAAATGCACTCACATTGATATAAAATGCTCTCACATTGATATAAAATGCTCTCACATTGATATAAATGCACTCACATGAATATTAAATGCACTCACATTGATATAAAATGCTCTCGCATTGATATAAAATGCTCTCGCATTGATATAAAATGCTCTCACATTGATATAAAATGCTCTCACATTGATATAAATGCACTCACATGAATATTAAATGCACTCACATTGATATAAATGCTCTCGCATTGATATAAAATGCTCTCGCATTGATATAAAATGCTCTCGCATTGATATAAAATGCTCTCACATTGACATAAATGCACTCACATTGATATAAAATGCTCTCACATTCGCAAAAAAAAGTGTTTTCCTATGTACCCGAAATGCTTGTAAGTTCCTACAAGCTTATTATTCTGAAAAAAAAGTTATATAAAATGTTTAGATTTGATATAAAGTGTTCACACATTGATATAAAACGCTCTCACATTCCTATGAAATGCTTTCCTATTTACAGAAAAAGGTGTCACATTGATATAAGGAGCTGTCGCGATAATATAAAATGCTCTCGCATTCCTTAAACTGCTCTCACACATTGGTATAAAATCCTCTCGCATTTACAGAAAATGCTTCAGAGTAAATCGTCTGATTCATACAAAGTGACATTTTCACATTCACACAAAAACGCTTTGTAGTTACACAAAATGGCCCTATAGGTTCTTATAGGATGTTTTAACATTCAGATAAAATGGTCTCACACTGGTATAAAATGCTTTCGCATTCCAGTAAAATGCTCTTTTGCAAAATGCTCTTACAAAAATACAGAGTGCTTTCGCAAACGCTTTCTCACTTTCACACGAAATGCTTTACATTTACACAAAAAGCTCTTCAATTCCTATCCAATTTCACATGCTTTCACGTTCAGACAAAATGCTCTCGGAATGATATAAAATGCTTTCGCATTCCCGATTAAACGCTTTCACTTTGATCTAAAATTCTCTGCCTCGTAAAATTCCTTCACATTCCTATAAAACGCTCTCACACAGATAAGAAATGCTCTTATATTTGCAGAAAATACTCTAATATTAATATACAACACCTTTATACTGTAAAATGCTTTCACACCGTGTGTGTGTGTGTGTGTGTGTGTGTGTGTGTGTGTGTGTGTGTGTGCGAATTCGTGAATCTAACAGCATTTCGCGCAGCTGTAAAGGTGAAGCTCGGATCACAGCATTTTCTTTTTCTCTGGTGTAAAAGTTTGTGCTCTCTTCACACCTGCTGCAGGAATCTGGTGAGTGTTTGCGCGGATCGCGTTATCTGCGAGTGTTCACACGGTGTTTGTTGATCTCGGAGGTGTTTGTCTGATTAGCTGAAGATATCAGCACTCTTCAAAGAGCAGATTAGCGCTACACGTTCGGGCTCTTTATCTTTAGGAAAGTCACAGATAAAAGGGCAGCTTGCTGAAAACCGGCGTGTTGGAGACGCTCACAGAGCTGATAAAGTCAAGCTTGGAATTCTGTGTGTGTGTGTGTGTGTGTGTGTGTGTGTGTGTGTTAAAAAATCACTGAAGTACAAGACACGTATTGAGCAGCTCCCTCACCACGATTTAAAAGCTCGTCTTTCAGGAGAGTTTTGTCAGTCTGAGAGACGCTCGCTGGCTGTTCCTCCTGTCGCCACTGCCCTTATCTTCCCCACTCAGGTCCGTCTGTGAGGTTCATGTTGCAGCACAGGGGGCTCTTTAAAGTCCCTCAGTCAAAAACCTTCACCACCAAGGTCCTGACAGGTTCTAGATCTCACGAAGAAAATGGTGAGAATTTGGCGTTTGTACTGCACACTTGCCCTGTCGATACATATAGCGGAAAATATGTTCTTCACGAGTTCTTCGCGAGTTTATTGGGTAATTAAAGGTTCTTAGCTTCCCGTTCCACTTGGAACATTTTCTAATAAGAAAACCTTTGGTTCTTACTAAACCCATTAAAGCTTCTCTCACAGGGACGACTGGAGAACCATGTTCCAAGAGTGCATAACTGATGGAGCTTCTATAGTATTTGGGTTCTTGGATTCCAAAAACAAATGGTTCTACTTGAAAGCCAAAGAACCAAAGAGACCTTAATGGTTCAAAATTTCCTGACCGTGTATGCGATAACTCTTCATACATCACGGAAGGATGGAATCTTCGAGGTGAGGTACGCTAGAAGAAAGGGTTCCTCGGGTGTTCTTTACGGTTTTGTTTGATAATTGTCGGTTCTTAGCTTCCGACAAACCTGGAACCTTTTCTAGATTTCACCTTTCTTGTAGGTTACAAAGTGTTAGTGTTACTGCACTCTTACTAACAAATACTAACTAAGAGTTCTAATTGGAACAATTTCCATTGAACCTCATGGGTTCCATATTGAACCCTTGTTTTTAGTGTGTTCTGTTTATCTTTGTTCTTCAATGGTTCTTTAAGGGTTATTGGATAACTGTTGCTTCTTAGCTTCTAAAGGGTTCTACACAGAACCCTTTCTGATCGGAAAACACCTTGGTGTAGGGTTTTACACAGAACATTTCCCCCAGACGGACAACCGAAAAACCCTCAATGGTCCTAGATTTAAACTTTTATCTTACGGTGTAGTGTTACTGCACTCTCAAGAAAAAAATTAATGGTACTTAGAAAGGGTTCTACTTGGAACCCTTCTGACAGGGATGCACCGCTGTAGGGTTTTTCATAGAACCATTAAGGTTTTCCCCCAAAGGGTCACAGCAAAGGGTTCTAGATTTAACCTATTCCCCTCAGAGTTTAGTGTTACTCCGTTCATAGAGAAAAGGTTAACTAAGGGTTCTCAGCCTGCACAAAAAGGGTTCTACTTGGAGCAAGTTCTGATAGGGGTTCCCACTGAATCTTTAAGGGTTTCCTCCAGACGGAGGACCGAAGAAACATTTAGTGTTCTAGATTTTCTAGTGCTACTACACTACAGTAAGGGTTCTTAGATTTTAAAAAAACAGGGTTCTACTTGGAACCCTTTCCGATTGAAACAGTCTAAGAGTAAGGTTTATTTTTAAACGGTTCTACATAGCATCTTCAAGGTTTCCTCCACAGGGACAAGTGAAGAACACTTAAGAGTACTAAATTAGGGTTCTCATATCATTATGATCTGGTGCTTCTTCATCATGTTCCGGGAGTATTTTTTTCCCCCTCTGACTTCATCACACTGATTAGTGCAGTAATCACGTATTGATCTCTGTATCAGAGCATGATGGATGAACGGATGGAGCGATGCAGGAGAACCCACAGACTCTACGAGAGTGTCTGGTAGAGAACCGGAGGAGGGGCTTGCGCGCGAACCGTGCCGAACGTGAAAATATTTACACTCTCGGATTAATTATAATATTGCCCGATAAGACGCGTCTCAGAAGTCCAAGCACAAAAAACTCCCAGACCACGCACGTGAACTCTCACCTTTCACCTTTAACCCCCCCTGCGCGGATTGTGAAAAATCAATCCGTCCAATCGATAGGCGGGACGGAAAAATATCTCGGCGCTAACCGGATGATCGAGTCAAAGAGCAATGGGATGGAATATTTATTACGGGGAGAGCGGAGAATTAGGTTTCGTTTATGGTTCTTCCGTGCAAATGTTAATCGTCAATAACTTTCTCTAGCGTCAGTAGAGGAGGAGCACGCTCAGGTCGGGCAGCCATTTTGTCGAGGTGTGTGTGTGTGTGTGTAGTGTCGCTGTGAAATGGAGTCCCATGCAGAGCGGTGGGGGGGGGGACCAAGACTTCTGCAGGAGCATTTGACGGATGTTATGTTCTTTGGTTTGTTTATTTACTCAATCATTTTCTTTATTAAAAAACGGATATAGCCGTATATTTAATTGCCAAAATACAGGAAGTTGCATTTTGCAGTCAAAGACGTATACAGTGAACGTAATTATTTACCAAAAACACTAAAGGTTTAAGGGTTTGACCGAATCGTAGGTTTGCTTTTGAATCACATGCGCCGTGCTCGTGTCAGCCTGAAGCCGCTGAGGGAGTTTTTAAATGAAAACGTATTTATTTGAATGGTTTTCTGGGTTTTTCTGAATCCTGAGAAATAACTGGTCAAGTAAGTCGTCATGATTAAACCCATTAGCGCTGGATTGGTGTGAAATATTGAAGGTAATATTTTTGTGTGTTTGTGTGAGATAAAACTGTTCGCATGCTGAAACCTAGACATGCCCTTTAATATTTATGGACGCGATGGCTGTGGAAACGGCAGACGTACCTGTACCGAAACATGTCACTCCTTCAAGGGATTTTTTCTCAGTCCGAGGTTCTAGCATTGAAGTGAAAAAGGAGGAAATTACATTTAGAGATTTTAATCCGATTCCGAATCCGATCTTCCTGTTGCGCGATCGACGTACACTCGCAGCACATTTCCAGCAGTGGTGCAGGACCAGCGAACGGACAGCGAGTTCAACACGGCGACATGCAGACAATAACATCACTGTCCACATTATTTACATTCATTTATTTATTTATTTACTGGATAAGGGTTCTCGTCTCTTCGGTGCTCCTTAAGGCCCTGTTTACACCAACAGTGCTCCTGTTTTCTTTCGTTTGATCTGAGTCCTGACTCCGCCCCCCGTTACTGCTTTATTGCCCTATTGTGTGTTAATTCTTCTCACCTGCTTTTTTTTATTCATTTCTCTTCAGATGCCCAAGGCCCAGTTTACACAAGTGCGTATTCGTTTTAAAACGCATAACTGTTGCTACGGTTACGCCTGTCGTCTACACTACTCCGGTGGAGACTTTCGGAGACGCCGTAGACCCCGTTTTAGTTTGAAAACTCCGAACTGGCGCTTCAGTGTAAACAGACCAAAACGGGGACTTCTGAAAAGGAAGGCGTGGCTCCGCCCACATCGCCCCCTGATTGGGTCTCCTGGATCGTTGCGTATCCTTCCCCGATTCGTCAAATCCTTACCACGTGACCGTTACGCTACCTCGATCGTATCCACAACAACACGGAGACTGAACCGGACTCTTTGCTGGCTTTGTCGTCATTCCTACAGCCGTCGTGCGGTTCAGTTCTGTATTTCATAATCCTGCAGCTGCGACATGCGCAAGAGGCGAGCTACGATCAGAGCCATCGCGACAAATCTCATTTCCAGCGGCGGAAGCCCTACACGGACACGCACGGTTTGGACTAGCACCCGACTTCCTGTTTACACTTGTACGCGCATGCGCGGTGTGCACGGACGGTCATGTGACGTGCCTTTGAGGAACGTTTCTGGAAACGCCAGCGTGGACGAGGATCGTTTTCATTTGAAAACCTAAACGCGTTAGTGTAAACAGGGACTAAACGTATCCCCGTGTGTCCGAGTCTGATCACTCCTTTTGACCGTTTTCTGATTCCTTTGTTTCCGGTTTATATTCCCTGATTTTCCGAGTCCCCCGGTCCCGGTACAGTATTTTTAGTCTGACGTCCTGGTCTCAGCCCTGGTTTCCTGTCTCTGAGTATGAATTACACTGGTTTGTTTCTGCCTGCATGTATTTTGACCAGTGCTTTGAAACACGACGGTGACTTTTGGGTGTTTTGGATGTTTTTACGCCCTTCGCTCACTTGCTTGTGTTGATGGATGCACTCTGCTAAAGGAAACGTGGCCACGGTTTGAAGGATAAGCTGACCAAGCACTCATCTGCTACACTTCAGCCCGTGTTCGTCATTTTATCTGTAGAAATAATGAGAACAATCCGAAATAAGAATAACGTGTAAAAGTACACTTTATATCCTTGCAAAAAGAAATGTCTCATGGAATTTAAAAGGACGGCATTATTAATGAATTAATCGTGTCGTATTCGTGTAGTTGTATCGGTCTCAAATGACATTCCGTAGTGTTTTTCTCTCTATCCCCCTCTCTGTTTTTCTCTCTATCCCCCTCTCTCTCTCTTTCTCTATCTGTCTCTCGCTCTCTCTGTTTTTCTCTCTATCCCCCTCTCTCTCTATCTTTCTCTATCTGCCTCTCTTTCTCTCGCTCTCTCTGTTTTTCTCTCTATCCCCCTCTCTCTCTCTCTTTCTCTATCTGCCTCTCTCTCTTGCTCACTCTCTCTGTTTTTCTCTCTATCCCCCTCTCTCTCTCTCTTTCTCTATCTGTCTCTCACTCTCTCTGTTTTTCTCTCTATCCCCCTCTCTCTCTCTTTCTCTATCCCCCCACTCTCTCTTTCTCTCTCTTTCTCTATCTGTCTCTCACTCTCTCTGTTTTTCTCTCTATCCCCCCCTCTCTCTCTCTTTCTCTATCCCCCTCTCACTCTCTCTTTCTCTATCTGCCTCTCTCTCTTGCTCACTCTCTCTGTTTTTCTCTCTATCCCCCTCTCTCTCTCTCTTTCTCTATCTGTCTCTCAGATATGAGTCCGTGTTCTTGCTGGAATCTCAGGAATTCTCGGAAATGTTCCTAATAATAGTAACAAAATTGTAAAAAATTGTGTTTTTCATCCAAAACACGTTGCTGCAAGTCAAACGCGTTTAGCATCCCTTAGCGTAACTAGCCAATTAGCGAGCAGGCCTTCGCGGAAGAGGCTACGATAGTGCAAAGTTATTACTCTGACTTTTTTTTTTTGCAAGTTCTCCGTCGTGACAGTATAATCTCAACAGAACTCGGCTTTTAGGTTATATTTAACCTTAACGTAATAAATCCGATCTTATTTGTGCGATCTGACTTTAAAGATAAAGAGATTTTAAGAAAATCTATGCGTTTCGAACCATTTCTCTCACTTCTCCACGGCAGTAATGCTCTTTTCCTGAGAGAAGCAGAAAGCCGTGCACCTGCCGTCTGTGTTTAAAAGCAGGGGAATGTGTGTTGTGGAATCTGATTATTGCTTATTTCATTTCAGCCCAAATTAATGCAGGCTTTCGCAGTAAAAGCGGCAGAAACCTGAAACTGGAGCTTTTGAGTGGCGTTGGGGCAGGATGGTGGGGGCGAGTGGGGTGGAGGTGGTGGGGCAGATGCTTATCTGCAGACGTACAGGCGAAAGAGACCCGAGAGTGTGTTCATTAGATCAGCCGGAGAGCGATAACGTCGCGCGGGGCCGACCCCTGCATCCCCATAATTAAGATGCATGACATCGGGACGAGGCTGGAGGTGCACTTTCTGACCAAATTTAAACACCCGTTTGTTTTTTCCACACTTTCTCTTTCGGCTTTCCGAGGACGGTCTAGACTCCTTCTCGAACGCTCGCGATAATGGAGTCTGCTATCAGTTATCAAAAACTGATACTTATTACTCAATAACCCATTTTTATTTGCGGAAATACATCCGTGTTTTTTTTTTTTTTTTTGAGAAATCATATAAAACCGAACTCTGGATGGGTGTAAACTACAGACGGGTGACAACTCGCAGGAAAAACCAACCTACAGGCCTGTATTCAGAGTGGATTTAATCACACAGGGAGAATTTAATACCAAATCAGTATTCAGGCCGCAGACATAACTACAGACCTGAGGCGCTATTCATGAGAAGCTACACGAGAGTCAGGAACGACGGAGGCGGAGTTTGAGTAAAGTAGGAGAGGGTCTCAGTTATGTGTGATCCTGAATTTGTAGTTAAGCACATGTTGCTTAAATGTGTCCTGCGAAATGTAAGTTTTGGCTGTAAATACACTCAAAAACAGAGAGAGTGAGCAAGAGAGAGAGACAGATAGAGAAAGAGAGAGAGAGAGGGAGATAGAGAGAAAAACAGAGAGAGAGCGAGAGAAAGAGAGACAGATAGAGAAAGAGAGAGTGAGAGGGAGATAGAGAGAAAAACAGCGAGAGTGCGAGAGGCAGATAGAGAAAGAGAGAGAGAGAGGGGGATAGAGAGAAAAACAGAGAGTGTGAGAGTCAGAGAGGCAGATAGAGAAAGAGAGAGGGGGGGGAAAGAGAGAAAAACAGCGAGAGTGCGAGAGTCAGAGAGGCAGATAGAGAAAGAGAGAGGGGGGGGGGGAGAGAGAAAAACAGCGAGAGTGCGAGAGTCAGAGAGACAGATAGAGAAAGAGAGTGAGAGGGATAGAGAGAAAAACAGAGAGAGTGAGAGAGACAGAGAGGCAGATAGAGAAAGAGAGAGAGAGAGGGGGATAGAGAGAAAAACAGAGAGAGTGCAAGAGTCAGAGACACAAACAGAAAGAGAGACAAGCAGTGAGACACAGAGAGAGAGAGAGAGAGAGAGAGGGACAATGACAGAGAGAGTGAGAGAGTGAGACTGATAAAGAAAGAGAGAGTGAGAAGGTGTGTGTGAGAGAGACACAGAGAGACAGTGACTTCAATCTGACACAGAGAGACAGGGACAGACAGACAGAGAGACAAGCAGTGAGACAGAGAGAGACAGCAAGAGGGACAAAGACAGAGAGAGAGAGAGAGAGAAACAGAGAGAAACACACATATGGACATATGGAGACATAGAGTGACAGGAGAGACTGAGACAGACACTCACATAGAGAGAGAGAGAGAGAGAGAGACATGGAGGGAGAGTCAGAGAGAGGGACAGTGACAGAGAGAGTGAGAAAGGCACAGAGACTGATCAAGAAAGAGAGAGTGAGAAGGTGTGTATGAGAGAGACACACAACGAGACAGACAGCGACTAGAATCTGACACACACACACACACAGAGAGACAGAAAGTCAGAGACACAGGTAGAAAGACAGACGAGCATTGAGACAGAGAGAGTGCGACAGCAAGAGAGGCAAAGACATAGACAGGAAAAAAGAAGGAGGGACACATGTATAAAGCGAGACACACATGGGGACACGGACAGGACAGACGGAAACAGACCGACAAGCAGCGTGTGTGAGAGAGAAAGAGACAGACAGACAAAGAGACACATGGACAGAGAGAAAGAGAGGGAGCGTGTGCGAGTGCGAGAAACACGGTGAGACAGAGAGACAGACAGAGAGACACACACGGAGAGAGACAGAGCGAGTGAGATAGACAGAAAGAGAGAAATGAAATCAGACACGCTCGCTAATTTATCGGCCTTGTTCGGCTCGAGGAGGAGGGAAAAAGCGCCAGCTGTTCCCAGAACAGTAGCGGATCGATGGGGGCAGCAGGAGGGGGATTTAGAGGGGCCACGGTGCCAGGCGGTGCCAGCGGGAGAGAGAGATCGAGAGAGAGAGAGAGAGAGAGAGGGAGAGAGAGACAGGGGCGCCAGACGAGACAACACCCTGAGAGAGAAATGGAAGAGAAAAGAACAAAAGGAGAGAAAGATGGAGAACAAGATGGACAGAATTCAAGTTTCTGACTCATTATTACGCCAAAAGCGTTGAGGAAACTGGATTCAGTACCAAATTCATGAACATGTTTTTAATTAGATTTGAGCTCGTCATTACAGTGATGTCATTAAACCCCGCCCACAACCGTGTCGACCATCTACCGACCCAAGCAGTTGGATGGAAATGTTAAAAATGTTGGGATTGATTGAGGAAGTGTTTAGTACGAGTACGTAGAGGACGAAAAAGCTGTCGAGGAAACGTGGTGTGTGTGTGTGTGTGTGTGTGCGTGTGTGTGTGTGTGTGTTATAAATAAAAGTGTGGAAAGAAGGAGAGAAGACAGAAAGAAATGGAGGATGGTTTCATTCAGGCTTCATTCAGGACACCCTTCACTTCATCATAAACCGAGGTTCATGGCATCTCCCTCCCTCGCTCCCTCCCTCCCTCCCTCCCTCGCTCTCTATTTCTCTCTCTCCATCTCAGCTGAAGACGTGGCTCACCTCTGGTCTCGGCGCTGACTGCTATCTCTCCATCCATCCATCTTCAGACAGGCTGCCTCCCTCCTTCTCTCTCTCGTCCTGCAGCCAACCAGCGTTTCCTATTGATTTATCGATTGCTGTCTGCCCGTGCAGACTCGGCGCGCTCTGCCTTGCCTCACTGCATAGATTTTTCTCCTGACTTCTCCTCCGTTCCTTGGTTCCTCTCCTCCGCTTTCCTCCTTTTTTCCCTCTGATTGGAGCAAGCTGGAATCCAGTTCACCTCCAGAGATCAGCTCTTTCCATCACTCTCTTTCTTGATCGCTCAATTCCCATCTCGATTATCCAAAAAAATAAAAAAATCAAGGGAAATCGTACTCTGTCCATCAACCGTGTATACATGTTCTGTTGAAGATCGTCAAGGTAGCTTCAAAAAAAACGCAAACAGTCAAACGTACCGTCCTTTAGAGAATATTTACAGGGTTTGGGGGGGGGGGGGGGTTTCACTCCAGAATTTTTGGCAATAGAAAAGAGGAATTGTGTTTCTCTTCTCTCTTTAGACCTTCCAACCTTACACCAGGCACAGATATAAACACGAAGCCACCTTCTTTTCAAAGCTGGTGGATTTTTTTCTTCAGAAAATGGAGCCTTCGAGCAAAGAGGTGACATCCATCCATCCATCCATCATCCATCCATCATCCATCCATCCATCCATCCATCATCCATCCATCATCCATCCATCCATCCATTTTCCATACAGCTTATCCTGCACAGGGGATCCTGGAGCCTGTACCAGGGAACCCGAGGCACAAGGCAGGGGACACCCTGGATGGACACAATCACACACACACACACACACACACACACACACAAACACACACACACACACACATTACAGACAATTTAGAGATGACCCTCTTACATTTCAGAACATCTCCTACTGCTGACCCTCTTACATTTCAGAACATCTTCTACCACTGACCCTCTTACATTTCAGAACATCTCCTACCACTGACCCTCTTACATTTCAGAACATCTCGTACTGCTGACCCTCTTACATTTCAGAACATCTCCAAGTTGAGTCATTCGACTGGACTGATCTTCAGGTTCATATTTAAGCTTAGAGTATCTTCAAATCAGACTTTTCATGACTTTTCATGTTGTCACCTGTGATCTCGGTGTGTTCTGTCACAGAGAAAACTGTAGCAAGATACCAGGAACGTGGGTTAGGGTTAGGGTTCGCATAATATTCCATCAGAGGAATGAGATTGTTTTCCTTATTCTAAGACTAAGACCACGTGCACACTTCAATTTTTCAATGAAGCAGCTATGTGTCATGGTGATGCTGAAATCCACACTGAACTACATTTCCCATCAGCCCCAGCCCTAGTCACATGTCCTACTGATCACTCACACCTGTTCTGTGTTACCCCTAATAACCACCCTTATAGAAGTTCTAGTTTTTCAGCACCAAATTGTCGTGTTCATGTGTTATCATGTGTCCGACAGCCGCATGAAGTACCACGGAAATGGTTTTGGACGTCAGTTCCACACGGACGTTCTCGCTGTGGTTGCTGGGACGACGGTTGCAGCGATGGTCTTGGGATTGCGATCACCACGTACAGTTTTACACTCAGGTCTCCGTTAGTGAACAGTGGACTAGTTCAACAAACAGACTTCATATTAAACCGTCATGAACTTTCTTTGACGTTCACACTCTCCGTCGTGACCCAGATGACGACGGGTTCCCTTCTGAGTCCGGTTCCTCTCGAGGTTTCTTCCTCGTATCGTCTCAGGGAGTTTTTCCCTCACCACCGTCTCCACCGTCTCGCCCAATAGGGATAAACTCACACGCTTAAAATCTCCACCGTGTGTTTATATGTTTCTGTAAAGCCGCTCTGAGTCGACGCCCGGTGTTAAACGCGCTACACGAATAAAACTGAATTGAACTGAATAGTCCGCATGTTTTTGCCTTGTGTCCGTTGTTACGTTTATGGTTCTTGTTTCCACAGTTTTGGTTCAATTCAATAAAAATCTGCGCTATGTTGTTGCGTGGTGAGTTTTTCTTCTGGTGCAGTCATTTAAGACAAAGTAACGTATTTTTATTACACTTTTTGAAGAAATTGTGTCTTATTACTTTGTTGTTGTTGTTGGTAATTATCAATAGGGACATTAAGCAGCAGCTGCGAATGGAACGGCTACGGCGGCCGGAAGTAAGCTGTTACACCGCCGTACCTGAGAACCTAAAAATCACTAACAACACGGCGCAACGCAGCATTCAGTCATTTATTGATTTTTTTTTTCTAAAGTCGTTTTAAAAAAGCAGGGGAATGATTGCTTTTGGAATTTAATAATAATCTGTTGTCACAAGAAGAGTTGTTACTCTTGTATGATGCCAATAAGTATAAAAACCTAGATTTACCGTGTAAGCAATACGGAACTTGCCTTTTAATCTCGATTACACGGACGAAGACGAACGCCTCGATGGATTCCGTGTCAGAAAATGAAAATGAGCTTAAGTTTAAAACATAATCAACACGGATTAAATAAAAGACTGATGGTACAATCGTATACTGACGCAATCGCATCGTCATGTACGCTAAAAAACGTTCTAACGGCTACGACAAACCAGCCGTCCTCCTGTACAGGTCCCCGTGCGGTCGGAGCGCAGGGTCGGCCATGATACGGCGCCCCCTGTGGCAGAGAGGGTTAAGGGCCTTGCTCAAGGGCCCAACAGTGGCAGCTTGGCAGTGTTGGCATCTAATAATAGTGCATCTAATACGCACAACTTGCTTACATTTTAGCATTTTAGTCTAGTTTTAAGATCCAGTAGCATCTTTAGTGACTAGATGTTTATACTGTTTTTAAGAAACCTTCCCCAGTCAGTTTTGCGCACCCACGTTGGTAGAGTTAACACACTTTAATTAGATTTACGTGTGTCTTGCTTGTTTCAAGAAAGGCATTTGTCTGAAGTGTGTAAGGTGACCTTTTCTACACGAGAGAGGTCGTGCGTTTTCACTCGGTGGGTGGAGAGAGCGGAGAACATGGCGCCATAGTAATAGTTCATGTTTGCTGATGAATTGATGAATGAGACACAGACTAGCAAGGTTAAAAGAAAAAACAACAACAACAACAACAACAAAAGGGTCAGGTTTGATGTCAGGTAGTGTTTACGATCGACTCTCACACCACACTGAGCTCGGATTAAACTCTAACCTGGAGACTCACCTTCCATTACGGTCTGAAAGTTTATTCAAAACAGAATGAGGTGAAAGGAGCGTAACGGGCGGGCTGTGCACGCCGTAGTACACTGCTCTGATGAATTCTTTCATGGTCTGTCATGGTGTGTCGATGAGAACGCCTGACCCTGACCTGAGCGTCGTTCGGACTCTGTTTCTAGGCTTTCAGTTTTAAGGTCCTATTTGTAGCAATCAGCAAAAAAAATAACAAGCCTGAGAGTCTCACTTAATAAAAATGTCATTTACAGTACAGACAGAACTGTGTGTGTGTGCGTGTGTGTGTGTGCGCGTGTGTGTGTGTGTGTGTGTGTGTGTGTGTGCGTGTGTGTGTGTGTGTGCTCACATATATAAGGTTTGCACGCATGCACATGCACACTTAAATCCGTTTGCACATATACACACATACACACACACACACACACACACACACACACACACACACACACACACACACACACAGAAGGTGTCAGCAGGTCCAGAAAATTGGATCACAAGGTCGGATCTGTGGCTGCCTCTGGCCTCGCTGACGGCAAGACTAATCAATCGATACACTCCGTCTCACACACACACACACACACACACACACACACACACACACACACACAGGGAAACTAATAAAACACTCCATGTTGCACTGTTATAGTAAAATAATCAACAACATGGTGTGACGACGCGGAGTTACTGCTAGCGCCGTAAATTTGATTCTTCTCCTCTAAGAGCGTCCCTGACGTGTTTCCTTCCTTTACTGATTAATTATTTATTAATTATCCATCGACCTTCAGTCGTTCCCTCACCATCCGCTCATTTATTTTCTCCCTTGAATTTAATAAGACAAAAAAATAAACAACAACATCAACAACAACAACATGGCTTCTCGTGTTACCAAGAAACCACAAACTCCTCTGTCTTGAAGATGTCGGAAAATCCTCAAATGTGTCCTCTGACTGTTCCAAAGCACCGGCACTGGAGACTCCTTCCATGAATAATCGAATTAAATCAACGTCTCCTTACAGAAAACTTCCCCGTGTTGAGGATTTATTAACAGGAGCGTCCGCTGTACAAGTCCCCGTGGATGAGCTGTTACTATGGAAACGATAACGTGTTAGAATGAGGGCATTCGTATAAACCTGCGCGACTGTCAGAGAAAAGTCATCAACAGCTTCTGACCAATCAGAGACCAGGATTCAGCAGCGCATGGATTAGAAGTCCTTTATTACCTTGTGCTTGGGAAACGTCGGCTTCAGTTCAGTTCATTGAGCCGTTGTAAAGGTTCTATGTGGTATTTAGAGTATGCAGTGTATATATATATATATATATATATATATATATATTTGAAAACGTATAGTTTATATGTCGAATTCCTGACAGGAAGTCCAGTAAGCGTGTGTGTTCAGGGCTGGAGGGCGTCGGCGTGTGCACAGGAGAAGTTACGGATGTTGGTGTGGGTTCCTCTGCGCCAAAGTTCCCTAAAATCCCTCTTTTTTTTTTTTCCTGTCCGAAATGCTTGTTTTTTTTTTTGTTTTTTTGGGTTTTTTTTTTTTTTTTCCGGATGACCTCACCACCATGATGTGTTCATTCGACTCTAATTGCTTTTGGATGCGATGCCCCCCCCCCACACCTCCACCCCGCTTCATACTTTAACCTAATGGCTCCATCATCATAAATCTAATATTCCTAAACTTCAAACTTTGCGCTCTGGCCAGAAAGACCTTCTTTTCAACTCGGTTATATGAAAGGAAAAATACAAAGTATAAAGATTCCACAGGAAAATGTATATATTACCTTTGATTTTGGCTGTTTTTTCGCAATAAGGGACGGCTTTAGTGGGATAAAAATTGATTTTTTTAAGCTTTTTTGTGCATTAGCTTTTAAGTTTTGAAACGTTACTTGCCGAGGCCATTTCTGATCAATAAGCAAAGCCCCAATATATATCTCTGATGCAATAAGGGAGAGAGGGGCATGAAGAGAGAGAGAGACTATCATCTGAATAGAGCATTTGGTCTTCAGAATAATGTTTTTTTTACTCAATTTAAAAGCTACTTTATGCGAACAAAAACACCTGCTCAGAAACTTCGCTTTCCAGTTTCCTGTCTTTATAATCCTCCATTAAATTAGAATAAAAGTCTTCCACGTCGCCGGTGCAGATGTGACCGAAAACGGGTTAGAAACGTGTTTGGAATTTCACTCTAGGTAATGTTATAGGGGGGGGGAAATGATAGATGTGTCATTTCCAGTAAGAAAGACCGTAGATATTCGCATTAAATAGCATATTTATGCAATAATATATGAGAAGATATAAAAGTCAGTCGGGATTTAGTGTCAGTATTGAACAGTATTCATGACTGAGACTGTTGTTAATATATGTCTGCTTCTTAAGTAAGTGCTTAACGGTCTTTTAAGCCCTACATTATAATGCTTCGTAATGTTATAAAATAGAGTAAATGCACATGCCTTATACGTACACAGAGCTATCAGATTTCTTCATTACGTGCTTCTTTAGAGAGGAGCATCTGAACTCGGCGCTGAAGGCACTATACGTGCTTTTACTGTATATAAATACAGCATTGACACTACTCAGAATCTATCGTCTATAACGCCACGCTACAGTATATTTTCACAGTGGATACAGATTACTAGAAATGAATTACTCGTTTCTGATTGGCCGGTAAGTGTGTATTAATTCCCTTAACACCACAGTGCTGTCGAACTGTGATTGGTCAGAAGGTGTTGATTAATTTTCTATAACAGCAGTTCTGACAGTAGTGCACATGCAAATCGCAGAATAATAATAATAATAATAATTATTATTATTATTATTATTATTATTATCATTATTATTATTAATGCACTTGTTCTAATTCGTTATTGTTTCTATAGCAACAGCTCATTCACGGGGACGCTCCACGTAAAATTGTGCAATCGTTGCCATGGTGAAGTTTTCCCTAACGTTTACGGAAGGAGTCTCCAGTGTCAGCGTTCTGTAACAGTGAGAGGTAAAGCTGTAACTTTACACTTTCCGACATCTGCAGGACAGAGGATTTTACGCTGCTTTGCGGTTTCTGTGGTAACACGACAAGCTGCTTTTTTTTGTTTGTTTGTTTGTTTTTTTTGTTCTTAAAGAGAGAGAAAATAGAGAGTATGGTGAGAGAACAAGTAAACATTAATAAACAATAAGCATGTCACTGTAAATGGGAACAGTAAACTATAGAAATGTACATTACATATAGAAAAACAGAAATATAGAAATATACATTATATAGAGAGATACTGAAATATATATGAAAAAATATATACATTGTGTATAGAAATACAGGAATATGGAAATATACATTGTATATAGACATATAGAAATGTACATTATATATGGAAATATAAAAATGTGCATTATATTTAGAAAAACAGAAATATCGAAGTATATATTTTATATTTGGAAATACGTATTCATAATGAGGGAAATACAGTTTATAGCTGCTATAAGGTAAGTAACATGTTTCACAGACATCCCACAAGATTAAAGATGAAACGATTAAAGGTCGTTGGAAACTTGCTGCTGTATGAGAGAAATAAGACACTTTGGGATGTGCCGTTATAGGAAAATAATCAACTACACTGGTAGCAGTAGCTTAAATAACTATCAAATGAATTTATCACATGGGCCACTGGACAAATAATCGTTCTTTTCACCTTTCCTGTTCCAGCATCAGACAGTTACCTGTGCTAACATCTTATAAAACACAACATAAAGTGCTCTGCGTGCTTATTATTGCTTGTGTCCTGAGGGTTCAAATGATCTAGACCATCTAGAACCAGAGACGTGTCTCTCGGGTTCTGACCTGCCGCGCTTTAGTTGCTCGGGATGATTAAATATAGACGTAAATGCATTCTCCCACTTTATATATAAATGTTAATTGGATTTATAGTATTTTTACTGTGTTGTTAGTCTTCGTCGCACACTAGCAGTGTCGATGCTGCCAGAATGTGCTCCACACATTTCTCCTGAAGTGTACGACTTTCTTCATCAGCCACAACATCTTTAAAACGATCCACCTTATTTCTTTAAAGCCCTTCAACCATTAGCAGTGCAACTTTCTCATCAGGAACAAAAGGACAGCCTGGACGCATAAAAGTCCATTTCCTTCTCATCTCTCCATCCGAGTCTTCCTCCTTTAATAACAGGAGAGAGAGCGAGAGAGAGAGAGAGAGACGGTCTCAATGCCGGAGCCTTGCGCTGAAGCTTGCGTCTCAGACTGGAGAGCTCTTTAGGACGCTCCGGCTAAATGGAGTCGGCGATGAATGGAGTCTTGGCACTCGTCTTTTCTTCCGTGGAGCGCATTTAGAGCATCGACTACCTGTGAGAAAGCTCAAGACGGGGCTTAAAAGCCCAAAGAAGCACTCGGATAGAGAGCGAGAGAGAGAGGGAGAGAGAGAGAGAGAGAGAGAGAGAAAGAAAAAAGTTGAAAGAGTGTTTGAGAGACAGAGATGTGAAGCAGAAGGGGTGGTATTTTTTTTTTGAGAAACGAGAGACGGGAATAAAGGGAAAGGAGCGAGGGATGAAGAGAGAGTGGACAGAGCGTTCTGAGAGGGTGAAGTTGAAAGGCGTGAGGGAGGGATTCAGAGCGAGCTAATGGCTCTAAGAAGTCCAGGATGGAGACGTGGCCTCACAAGTGGCCTCTTCCCGGCCTGCGACGCCTGTGTGTGCGCTCATCATTACAGTTCTTCGAGATGTACTTTGAAGGTGTGAATTTGTTCACTCGCTCTGAGAGCAGCAGCATGGACGAGCTGACAGTGACTTGCTAAAACCCAACATGGTGTATAAGAATTTGTAGAAACCAGATAAATCTCTGCAGGGTTCGCATTCGCAGCTTTAATTATGATTTCTTTAATCTCAAGTCAACAGTGCAAGTGCTGCTCTCGCTTGACGCCTGTAGCTGTTATTGCACCGGACACTTTCGGTCCTGACTTTGCTATCTCGGACAAAATTTGCA
Source organism: Ictalurus punctatus (assembly GCF_001660625.3). Classification (NCBI taxonomy): domain Eukaryota; kingdom Metazoa; phylum Chordata; class Actinopteri; order Siluriformes; family Ictaluridae; genus Ictalurus; species Ictalurus punctatus. The sequence goes on from NC_071284.1 coordinate 34,278,398, forward strand.
GAATTCTTTGGTCACGAGTTGACATCGATGCTCTGAGAACGCATAACGTGATCAATTCAGCGCCGCCGGGGACCCAAAATGGCCGACAACGAAGTCAGTTACAAACATACGAAACATAAACAAGTATCCTTATTACTTTAAGCTCACTTTGTGTTTATGTTTGTGCTTGTGTTACGGATGACGCTGGCCGATGGCGTATGACGTCAGAACTATAGAAATATACGCTGCACATAGAAATACAGAAATATGGAAATATACATTGTATATAGAAATATAGAACAAACGAGGGTTTTCATTTTGTTTGACTCCACACAAATAAAGCTGTAAGAAACAGTTTGAACGCCAACCCTAAACGTCACCTTGGTGCATTTTTATCCAAATTAAGCCATAGCGGTTTTTCCCGTTTTTGATTGATTCGCTTATCAAAACTCGGACTTTTCGCTTCAATACCGAATTAAACATCGCAGATGAACTTCGGCTGTGTATTACCGGCTGCATAAAAACTGCATGCGGAGTAAATGAATAGACACGGCTAACAATCAGGAGCTCATTGGATCAAAATGGCCGCCGGCTTGTGTTTGCCTTTAAGCAAGAGAAATTGTACCGTTAAAACCCGGAAATAAAAAAACGAAGTAGACAGTGTAAGTGGGGGCGCTGACGTACAATATTTCGCAGAGAGCTGCAGATCATGGTTGTCCAAAATGGCATTTAAATGGTGATGGTAGTCACAAGCTAAACCCGCGTCATCACTTCACCTCTGAGCTAAAACTGTGAAAAAATGCGTTTCTTTAGACGAGTCGTTCTTTATTTAATTACTGACCGGCCACTGATGAGGTGTGTGTTTGGCGTAACAACGACATAACGCAGAATGCTTGCGTACTCCTGGATCCCGGATTCGTTTCCCTGTAATAATAAGCGTATCGGTTTTCTGCCCCGGTCAGATATTAACCTAACCTCGTCCAGAGCTGCTGCTTTATCTCCACTCTGGCATCCA
>NC_071284.1:34284391-34304391 GCF_001660625.3 Ictalurus punctatus
GCGGACAAATCCGGGTCGGGATTTCCGGCTGATGATGGCGTGTCGCCATAGAAATGACTTTTACTGTATCACTCCACGACGTGAAAACGTCACTGTTTTAAAACGCACTGGACGGAGCAGGTTGTATCGCCGTAGTGACGACTTTTACGGTGTTGCGTCATGACGTGAACGTGGCGTTGTTTTAAAAAATATCGAGTCGAAATGTAGCTCACGTGCGTTGCCATAGAGACGACTTCTACAGTATTACGCCATGACGTGAGCACACTGTCGTTTCACATCGAGTTCTAGCTGACGATAGCGTGTTGCCGTAGAAACGGCTAGTTTCCACGTCCGAGGTGATATGAACAGCTTCCCGGTTGTGATCTCGTGAACGAAGGAATGAATTCAGACGCGACGGGACGTGAAGGCGGCACGATTCCGGAATGTTCTGGACTCTGGGACGTGGATGGAAGTGGCGTTGATTTACTTCACTGCTTGTAATTAACACTAATGAATTCACGCAGAAGTGAGAACGCCGCTCCGTGTCATCCGAGTGACTGATGAGCAGGTTTGAGCTTGACCCTGCATATGGCGCTGTGGTCACTATGGCGTTGGTCAGTGGGTGTGTGTGTGTGAGTGTCCTTGCTCTGGTCAGCGACCTTGATCTTAGAGGTCATCGGACAGCAGGATGACCAGCTGTCCATTTCCATTTTGAAGATGCTATCTCCCCCTTCCCCCTCTCTTCCTCTCCGTTTTTTCTCGTCCTTTGTCTCTCACACCTACACGCTGCCCTGACCCTCATTCCACCTTCTCTCTCTCTCTCTCTCTCTCTCTCTCTCTCTCTCTCTCTCTCTCTCTCTCTCTCTCTCTATCTCTCTCTCTCTCTCTATCTCTCTCGCTCTCTATCTTATTTTTGGTTTAATCAGAGCAGTAGTGTGTACGTGAGAGCGCATGTGTATATCTGTGTGTGTGTGTGTGTGTGTGTGTGTGTGTGTGGACGCCGAGCTGTTATGGTGTAATGAGAAGGCTTTTTACGCGCGAGCGTCTCTAAATCAGCAGAAGGACTCCTCTCCCTCAGAGCCGTCTCTTATTGCTAATCGTATCAGAGCGGCGCTCGCGCAGACAACACGCGCGCTTACGTTACCCCTTACAGAAACGTCACGTGAGACACGTGGTTTAAACCGGTTTACACACCGTTTTTTGCGTTCACATGTTCATTAAAACATCTTACGCTGAAGGTTCAGACCTACCTGGGAATCTGTGATGTAAAGGAAATGAGCCGGTCCATGGATAATGAGGCCGCATTCGGATGGCGTTAGATGCGATGTGTGACGTGAGCAACACGCGCTTTGATATCAATCCCAATACTTTCCCTTGAGCATCGTTTTCGTTTGCGTACGACTTACTATCGCCACGACAACGTTTACCGCACTGTCGTTGTTCACACGAACTCTGCACATGACTCATGAGGAACGTTTGCCATTGCCGGACATTTAAAAGACGGACCAGTAACATGTGACCAACTGAAGTGGACTTCTTGGGTCCCTTTTTTTTTCTCTTCTTCTCTTTTTAAAAATAGACGTACCCACACTAAAAGATATATAAAATTGTACCAATGTCGTAAACACCCCGGAAGTTGTGCAATTGCAGGGAACAGGAAGGCATTTGGGATTCTCCGGGTGCACTAGCACAGGGAGCAGGAAGGCAAGGAATTCTTTTCCGGGACCAAAATTCGAACTACAGACGGATAAACCATGATGAGAAGCGCTATACAAATAAAAGTGAGTTGAATGAACACCTAACTAGCGTCTCTGTAAGCATCGCGTGTGACCTGAGCCGATGGAGCGGCGTACGTGTCGTCGGAGAGGAGAAGCTGACCCGGAGAACCCTTCATGGTCACCACGCCGGCTCTGTGCTGGAGAAGAATCCTTATGAGCGTGTGCGTTATATATAATTTAGCAGAGTGTGTGGAAAGAAGAGGAGGAGTCGGAGAGCAGAGGAAGATGAAGCACCGCTGGGAGAGCCGTCTCTCCCGGGCTGTAAAATGGATGTTTGGCGTTCTGCTTTAGCCGTTTTACTGGCTGAATCATGATGATAGATAATCAGCGGTGGTTTTTTAAGCGAGAGATTTATGGGCTGTTTTCGGGGCTCGGACGACGTCGCGGTGATGAGTCACAACTTCAGCAGATAAACGGTGCAACATGAAATAAACAAAAGTGTTCTGAGGCAGACGTTCAGTTTATTGCTGCTAAACGCTCACTGGGACAGTTTTGTTCCACTGGTGTGGGAAGGGTTCGTTGGGTCTGGTTTGGGATGTCTACACTGGAGACTGAATTTATCTTTGCTTTCCGTCTGGTTTACAGCCTGGTTACAGGCACCGCTGGAGGACGTCACAGCTCCAGGGTCCTGGGTTCAACCCTGAGCTGATCCATCTCATCGGGGACAGCAGTCCATCACCTGAAGCCTGAGCTGCTCCGCCGTATCCGCTGTACATCCCCGGGGACGCATCCGCACATCACGTTCTCGTCATCTCTCTGGAGAACTCCCGAGTCATGACGTCTGACAGCACACACCACCTCGGTGTGTTTCTGGATGCTCAGCTCTGTGTTCACGTTGCCTGACTCGGACATGCGGGTCTCTCCTTTACAACATCTGGTTCTGTCTCTCCATGCTCAGACACTTGTTGGGTTCCCTTGTTAGCTCGGGATTGGAGTACAGCGGGTCCTCTCCTGCGTCCTCCCTGAAAAGATCCTCCCGCTGCTGCGTTCCACCTCCTGACCGCCTGTAGCTGCCCACGTCATATTTAAAACGCTAACGTTCACCTAGAACGTCAAAAACAGACCCCTGCTCTGCACCATCGAGGTTCTAGCATCACCCAGCTCGACCCACCATCCCTCAAGACACAAGCGAGGCCTGAATAAGACCCCTGGAGCCAAAGTGCTGGAATGAACTTCATCGTTCAGGTTCTCCAAGAATCTAGAGCCGATCACAGAGAACACCGGGTGCAGGGTGGAGGAATTCACCCCCCATGGGACGCCAGTCCGTCACTGGGCACGTTCACACACCAAGCGTAGCCAATCCACCTGCCTGCATGTTTGTGGACAGTAAGAGGGAAGCAGAGAACCCAGAGGAACCTCATGACAGAATGCTGAATCTGGTCAGTTTTTCTGATTAGGTTTGGTTTCGTACGGCACACGGGCTGAGAACGTCCTCGTGGAACAGCTTCGTTCGTCGAGCAGAGGAAGAACAAACACGTTTACTCGAGCGCATAGCGCCCGTGCTCTGCAAATGACTCCATACTTATATAAATAACTCGTTTAAAACATTGCGTGTATCCCATCCGGTGTTTATTTTCTCTTTGTGTGTGTTTCCTTGCTCCAGATCTCAGGAGCACACAGTAAATAAACACATGTGTAATAAGAGTGTGGATTATTTTCACCTCTCAGTCTCAGAACCTCCACTGAAGCTGCTTTTAAAGACTCGGTGGTCTCCATTTGTCCCGATTGTGACAGTGTGGCGCCACAACGAACTTCACACACACACACATATACACACATATACACACATATACACACTACATGCCTGCAATGCTGCACTGGCTTATTGATTAGCTTCATGACGCCTGCAGGAGAAAAAAACACCCCGTCGTCTGAGCACAAAGACTTTGCTGTGTGTGTGAGAGTGTGTGTGTGTGTGTGTGTGTGTGTGTGTGTGTGTGACTGTGTGTGTCCCCAAAGAAACTGCTGCTTTTGGCTTTTAAAGCAACAAAGCAGGACGTCGGACAGATAGACGTACGAATGAAACGTATAAAGGGGGCACTTTAGCAGATCCATATTCTTACCGTTTTCAAGAAAAGTGCTGTAATTTTTCAGATCACTTTCCTACACAAAATGGAAAGAAATAACGTGCATGACACACCGCACACACTACACACTACACACTACACCTGAGCCAAATCAATAACTCGGTGTTGGACAGCTTGCTTTGGCTGGTAGGTAACGGGTGTGCCTCTATTCAAGGCTGAATCCTAAATCCCAACACGGCCTGTGCCATTTTCAACCTGGATGGTTAATAATTCCCTGTCGAGTGCACGTTGTGTCCAGGAGAATCCCAAACGCCTTTCTGTTCCTCATGCTAGTGCACCAGCACTAGATAGTGCACCCCTATGTTCTCTGTGTCAGTGCACTAAATACCTTATAGAGTGCCCTGTGTGTCCAATAGAATCCAAAAACCCGCTCTGTTCCCTGTGCTAGTGCACTACATAGGGAACATCCACTACTCCCTACACCCTTCGTAGTCCAGTATATGTACAAAAAGTCCAAATGGACTGTTATCTATGCAAGTGCACTCACTATATAGTGTATAAACATAATGACTTTTAATGAATTTTTGGGGGGGATGTGGAACCTTTGAGTGTTCTTCAGTTGACCCTCTAGGGGGAGCACTTAAAGGTTATATGTAAAAATAAATAAATAAATAAATAAATAACTACAACAAATTGTAAATCTAAAAAAAAAATGATCAAAGTAGAACCCTTAATTATGCGGTGAAGCCTTAAAACCCTTTGAAGAACCCTTTTTATTCACTGCACTTACTCAGAGACCAGAGAGCTGTCGGTTATACACGCACACTGCATTGAGAAAGCTTCGGGGTTCTCCGGCCGTCCCTCTGCGAGAACATTTAAAGGAACCGTGAACCAGGAAGCAGTAGATTGTTCTCCTGTCAGAACGGAGGTCCTTTGAACTGTTTCTGGAACCCTTTTCATTTTTAACTCATTCCTCGTAGAAAAGTCACATGACCATCACGTGGACGCGATCGCGTGATAGACGTGAGAAATTTACACGTGCGGTCGTTAAAACGTCACGCTGCCTTTCAGACGTTTTCACGATTTCACGATTTTAAACGTGATTTTCTCGCAGGAATAATCCGGAATAATCCCTGTTTTCCTTCTGTGGAGGCTGGGGAGCAATTCATCTCCAGGAAGTAACTGATTAAAGGTGTTATTTTATCATTGGAGTTATTTACGTTATTAAAATCACTGATTCACACATGGGGGACTTTTACTTACGCAACGCTCGACACTGTTTACATGCCACTCAGAGACAGTGGTAATGGATTAACCAGCTACAAGACTGAGTCAACATTCCAGACACAATGGCTCTTGTGATGGTGAGCACTACGTCTGTTTACACACACACACACACACACACACACACACACACACACACACCTGCAATCAACGCTGAGATCACACACATCAGTATGCAGGTTCATCAATTTCTGTCCCATTCTCTTAGTGGGAATGTTTGCACACACACACACACACACACACACACACACACACACACAGGTTTTGTTGTTCAGGCTGTTCACACGTATGATTTGATGCTTAAAACTCGCATATCACTCTTAAAAATAAAGGTTCTTCAGAGGTTCTGCATAGGTTCTGCGAAGAACCTTCTCCTCATCAAGAACCATTGTTCATTGTTTAGGGTTCTTGAGTTGAGCTGTATGGTTCTTTGGAAATTGAAGAAGTTTTTTATGAATGCTTACACCAGGAAGTTCTCACACTGCGTCTGGATGAGATGAGAAGTGTAGATCACGGCCGGGACTCGGGTTCAGAGGTTTTGAAGATAATCCGAAATTCCTAATCAAGCTCCCAGGATTACCAGAGATCACACTCACTAACATTTACATGCGACATTGTGTGATATAAATACAGCATTCATTCATTCATCCTTAGTAACTGCCTGGTCAGGGTCATGAGGGTTTAAATTAGGCTAATAGTTTGTTTATATTTTGGGAAGTAGAACCAAGAATAGACAGAACCAAAGGTACTTTGGAAAATATCAGGCAGGTACAAGGAACAATTTTTAAAAATAAAATAATGTGAACACACACACACACACACACACACACACACACACACACACACACACACACACACACACACCTCTAGCTGAGAAGCAATTCTGAACCAGAGTTTTGTAGCTGGGGAAAAAATACTGATATTTAAGGCCACGCCCACTTCGGGTTTAAAGCCAGATTCAGATACAGATGCAGATGTTCTCGTTGTGTTATACCACTTATTAGTACGTATAAAACACAAAACTAATCATCAATCCATTCAATCCTATAAGACAACACATTGGCATGTAGTTTGTATAATGTAGCTATAAATGATTTATAAACTGACTCAAATTTATTAACACAACGCAGAAGTCACATCACTGCATTCTGAATGGAAATTCTCTCATGAATTCAATATATAAGTAGAGATGGCACCCATGCGATACCCAGTATCAGGACCGGGCCGATACCAGTCTGGTAAAAAAAAAAAAATGTGGATCTGATATCAGAGAAAACATATCAGATATCAGATTCTGTAAATAAATAAATAAATAAATAACAGCAAAGACCGGCATTGTGTTTGGTCAAGAAATGTGTTCATGGAGCTGGAAATGTTTGCTGTATTAAGAGACTTGACTGTTTTTTTTTTGAGTGGGGGTTTAGGATTTTGGAAATGATATTAATACTTTATTACACTTTATTATATGTATTATGTTTACAGTGTGAGTGATTAGTGCTTTAGTGCTTAGTAGTTTATAAAGAAAACAATAGGAGATGTTTTCTTTAAGAATTAAGAAAAAGTGGTATTGTGCCCTCTCTACAAATACGTGTAATAGGTGCCAGTGTGTGTGTGTGTGTGTGTGTGTGTGTGTGTGTGTGTGTGTGTGTGTGTGTGTGTGTGTATTTTCTAAACCCTGCTCAAGGTTACAGGTTTATCGTGTCCGCTCTATAGTGAAGAAGATTGGTGTCTTATTTTGGAATATGAATAATAATCCGGTATAATAATAATTCTAAGTTGGTTTTGTTTTGTTTTGTTTTTTGTTGTTGTTGTTGTTTTGTTTTTTTTGTTTGTTTTTATTATTTCAGGCCACATCGGTGCTCGCTCTCCTGTTATTCCCCATCACCGCCTTTCTGCTGGAAGAAAGAAACAGGGCTAGCTCTACGCTACGTGCACTACAGCTGAGCCGGATCAATAAGTAATTTACTATTCATCACCTCGCCTTGGCTGGATGGGCAAAAGGGTGTGATAAGAGTCACGGCTCAATCCCAAACGCCTCCTTGCTGCCTACATAAGTGCACTACATGGGATATGAAATAACGGCTATTACGCCTTACTGTAGTGCACTTTATATCCAGTAGGGAGTGTTTATGAATCAGCACCGCGGTCCTTATATCAGTGCATTAACAGAGTATGAAAAAGTGCTTCTGCCCCATTTACAGCGTTGACTCTAACCATATTTGGGATATAAACGCGCTTCATATAAAGGAATCCATAAGGCACTGCATATAGTGTGTGTGTGTGTGTGTGAGATGTGAAATATTGAGCTATCTGGGATTCATATTTGGAGCACGATGACCTAAATGACCTACTATAGTCTGAATCCCAAATAGCTCATTACTGAACGTGCCACAAAGGTGCCATTACTTATAGTCAGTGGCTAATATAAGCTGGAATCCCGACGGCTCGGGATTGGTCAGAAGGTGTTGATTCATTTTCTATAACAGCAGCTCTGACAACAGCGCAGATTTATATTAATGTGCTCGTTCTCATATCGTTTCCATAGCAACGGCTCATCTACAGGGACTTGTACAGCGGTAGACACTCTACGCATAGGGATTTTTTTTTTTTTTAATCGTTGATACGGTGAGGTTTTCCGTAACGTTTAAGGAAGGAGTCTCCAGTGTCAGCTTTACTTTAAGTTTTCCGCCATCTTTACGCTTTTACGTTTACGCTTCTTTGCGGTTTCTATGGTAACATGACAAGCTGTCTTATTTTTTGCGCCTTATTAACTTATGGAAGAGAATAAAGAGAGGGCTGGGGAGGGAACGACCGTGTATAGCTGCTATAACGTAAGTAAGGACATTAAATGTAACTGTAAATGGATAAAAAGTCCAATAAAGAAAAGTTATTTAAAATAATCATGAGAGGGTTTAGGAGTCATTACATTGTTATGTGCCCCTATGGAGAGGTGGCTGACATTCAGCGCCAGGTTTCGTGTGTGTGTGTGTGTGTGTGTGTGTGTGTGTGTGTGTGTGTGTGTGTGTGTGTGTGTGTAAAAGTGAAACAGCAGTGAGACAGTGAGGTGCCAGAGCAGGATGAATAATTAATGGTGAGAGATTAGCATGGTTAAGCGCTCTGTTTATCAGCACGTCCCGCTGAGCTGCCAGACCGCAGTGTGGGATTCAGGGGCTGTGCAGGATGTTCTGGTGTTCTGTGGTTCTGGTCTTCTGGTCTTCTGGTGTTCTGATGTTCTGCGGTCACATTCCAGCTCCCGAAAACCAAAAAACTGCTCCTGTAGGACACAGAGGACACGGCACTGTGGTCTGCTCTCGGGCTGTAGGATTTATACACTGTTCTAGATATTTCTCTGTATCCATGTAACACAAATAAAGCTATACACACACCCAATCTATCTGTTTTATTATTATTATTATTATTATTATTATTATTATTATTATTATTATTATTATTACTACTATTATAGATACTTTAGACAGACAGACGGATGGATAAATAGATTTTATTTATAGATGTGTACAGTAGTAATGATAAACCAATTACAGACGTAACCATAGCAACAATTGAAAGGTACCTAAATAGATTGACAGAAAGAAAAAAGGAAAGAGAGAAGGAAGGATACAAACAAACAGGAGATGTTTCCACAAGATCTTATCTTCTAGAACTTATCTTGTTCAACAAGATAATTAATCTACAAGATAGATAGATAGATAGATAGATAGATAGATAGATAGATAGATAGATTTTATTTATAGATGTGTACAGTATTATGTATAACACAATTAGAGATGTAACCTTAGCAACAATTATGACAGAAAGAAGAGATGTTTCCACAAGAATTTCTAGAACTTATCTTGTGATAGATAGATAGATAGATAGATAGATAGATAGATAGATAGATAGATAGATAGATAGATAGATAGATAGATAGATAGGTCATTAAATATGGCAGCGATCTTCTCCAGTGTCCTAGGTTGCCATTTGAACCCATTTTCCTCCGTGTTGTCCTGGAGGTCAGTGACTTTTGACCCCACAAGGACCATATGGTCTACAAAAAAAAAAAAAAAAAAAAAAAAAAAAAAAAAAAGAGAGAGAGAGAGAGAGAGAGAGAGAGGCATCTCCATTTTTCCCCCTTTATCTCTTTCTCTCTCGATTTCCTTTGCATTAGTCGCTTCCTGTAAACTGCAGATGAAATATCCACACCATCAGAGCTATTTCTGAGATTCTCTTCCATCAGACTGAAGCGTGAAGACAGAGAGAGAGAGAGAGAGAGAGAGAGAGAGAGAGAGAGAGAGAGAGGACAGGGAAAGCATCAAACCTGAAAGCATCGAATTACGGCAAGACATTTTAGCCGAAATTGGCTCAAAGTATGTGATTTAATTCAGCAGCGCTTTGATTGAAACATAATCTCATCTACAGCTAAAAGAAAAAGCCTTAAGCTTAAACCCCGCTACAGAAATACAGACATTCAGCTCGGAGTACACACAGCTTCTCAAGGCTTTATGGCAAAGAGCGACAGTTTTAATTCAGAGCTCATCTGCAAGGAAACAAACCTGTTAAACAGCACAGCAGCAGAGTCGTGTTTTAATAGCGCGTGGTAAAATGTCGGATATGAGAAAGGAAAAGAAAAAAAAACACCAAATGAAATCTGTCACGCGGATAAAATTCTAGACTGTTTTATTATGATCTGATAATAGCGTGTCTTCTTTTTCGTGAACAGATTACACTGTTAAGTCAAGAGGACACAACACTGCGTCTACCTGACCCCGACAGATGGTAGTGTGTTCATTCTAATCACTAGATGGGAATTTAACACTATAAATACTGAACCAACACAAAATCCAGAGTCACTCAGTGTACACAGACGCGTTCATGTCATAATCTCCATGCTGAACAGACACTAAATAGAGAACTATGACTCTATAATAATCGTTCCGACTGTGGAAACATGAAAAGTGCCTCCAAGAAGGTTGCTGTTTGTGAAGGATGAATGATTTGGAGAATAATCCAGATTTTAATGACAACAAACCCCAAAGGTTCATCTGTTCATTTTTAGAGAGCTTTGAGGTACATTTAACCCTGGTAAAGCGTTCTTATTTAAAAGAAGAATAATAATAAGAAGAAGAAGGTTCCAGTTCACTATATTGTTGTTGTTGTTGTTGTTGTTTGCTTTGTAACCTGCCTATTTCCTGTGCACCATGTCTTCATATGGTCTTTCCTGGGCCCTTGGTGTTAGAGAACACGGTGTTAAATTCACCGCTGCTTAAGAGTTTATTTTTAAAACGTGTAGATGATCATTCTATACAGCTTTAAACTATTTTGTACTTCATGCGCGTGCTCATTACGCCACCACGCGCGTTTAAACTTCTGCATGTATGACGTGTTTGGTTTTTCACAACAACAACAAAAAAATGCATTTAATTTTGTAAATGCTTCGCATGGCTATTTGGTTGCTGTTGTTGTTTTTTTTTTGTTGTTGTTTGTTTTGTTTTTTTCTATTTCTTTTCCACAATGCGGGTGTTATTTGTGGAATAGTGTGAGGCGAGCGCGCGCCACGGCTCTGACATCAGCCTCCCTAAAAAGGCCTGCTATCGCCGATCGAACATTTCGATTGCAAGCGAAAGCGATTTGCATATTGATCACTCTCTCTCTCTCCTTCTCTCTCTCTCTCTCTCTTTCTCTTTCTCCCTCCTTCCCTTCTCTTTCTTTTCAGCAGTAGCACGCCGCGGATCCATATCAAGCGCGCGCCGAGTGAAGCTAACCGAACGCACGCGACAGCACAGAAACGGATGCGACTTTTTTTTCCCGACTTTCTGGGGATTTTTTTATTTATTTATTTATTTTTTGGAAAACGCTCGTTTTTGCTTTGGTATCTTCTGGTCGGATGTGGAGGCTCATGGAAACGCCCATTATATGAAAGAGGAGGAGGAGGAGGAGGAGGAAGTGGAGGTGATGAAGGTGGTGGAGGAGGACGCGCGCGCGAGGAAGACGCAAGGCAATGCTTCTTGGAAGAAAGTGAAGATTTGCATGATAGAAACGTTGGGATTTTGAATTTTTCTGATGTGCCTAAATATCATAGATGAGGTGTTTATTCTTTGTGCATGCGCGCGCAGCGTTAAGAACACATTTGGACAAAGGTAAAAAACATTTAAAAAAAACAAAAAAAATGAAATGATAGTTCGTAAAAAGAGGGCAAAGCAGCTTCTCCCGGAGGATGAGAGAGCGAGAGAGAGAGAGAGAGAGAGAGAGAGAGGGGGGGGGGAAATGGTCTTTAAATGCATGCACTGACATTTCGCTTCCTGCAGAGATTTGCAGAGTTGAGGGAGGGGGCGAGCAGCAAGAGAAATTATTGGCACGAGACCAAAATCTAAAAAGAGCTCAGCTTTAGGTCCATCAGCAAAACATCTTCAGGCTGTTTAAAATACAAAAATAATATTCCTTTATTATTATTATTATTATTATTATTATTATTATTATTATTATTATTATTATTCGTTTACACTAAAAATGTACCACTGATCAAAATAACCGCGCGTGCAGGAATGTTTTCACTGGAATCATTCGTTGTTTTGTTGAAGTCGGAAGTGAACATAAATGCTCATTTTTGGCTTTTTCTTTTCTTTTTCTTTTTCTTTTCAAAGTGAATCTATGTTGATAATAATACAAATTATATTATAAAATAAAAATATATAAATCAGAACAGATCCGAAATCACACTAGTGGTGGTGAAGATGCTTTAATAGCATCTTTAAAGCAGCATCAGTGTGTTATATCATTAGATTGTTCATTATAATAACATACGCAAGGCCCAAAACAACTCCAGTGCAGTATTTGTGTATTCAATTAGCTCTGCTGCTTTTGTATTTATATAAATGTATATACTTACACATAAATGATCATTTGTCGTAAAATAGCTCTAGCTGTTGTTTTATGCTTGCTTCGACTTTTAGGAACGCGCTTGTCTTCCATCCCCTATATTTAGACTTGACCAAGAATACACACCTGCGGTTCACCGGTCGAGCATCATGTGTGTGTGTGTGTGTGTGTGTGTGTGTGTGTGTGTGTGTGTGTGTGTGTGTGTGCAAAACATAGCTTGAGTATTCTTTTAAATTTCCAGACTGTACGACTGTTTTTTTATCCCGAAGCTAGGCTGTATGATAACAACGCAAACTGATTAAAGTACTATTTTATCGGACTGAGGAGTTTATTGGAGTTTATTGGAGTTTATTGGAGTTTAGGGAGTTAAAAGCAGACCAGGCTTGAGCGCACTGTCACAGGAAGATCTATTTAAATCTTTTTGGTCTTTTGTGTGCAGTGATGTTAAATCTCTGATCAGGATTTTTGGCTCTTTCACGTTCCAATATTTACAATACAATTGGCTAATAATAATAATAATAATAATAATAATAATAATAATAATAATAATAATCTGTGTGTGCAGCTTGTTATGCGTCACATCACGTGTGATAAATATCTTTCTTGATCTTAAGACTTTTGGATATTGATACTGAGATTTTAGTCAGAATCATTCAATATTAAATAGTCATGAAATAGTCATGAAATATTTCGGACAGTTTTAGCACATTGATGAGATGAGAGAGATGTGTGATTACTCAGAAATCTCAGCCCTGTCCTCGCGCTCACGGCTTTCGGCTTTCATTAGCTCACAGTATAAAAGCTGCACTTTACAGAATAAACACAATCATGATGATGATGATGATGATGATGATGATGATGTGATCCTCTTGCTGGATCCTGGGTCCTGTACAGTCTGTGTTTAAGTGTTGTTTTTCTCCTCGGTGAGTACTTTACTGTAGGCCTCATCGCTGCACCACAAAATGGCCGTGTTGCTCCGTTTTTAGAACCATTTCTCCCGGAAGTATTACTGCAAATAATGAGTAAGAGCTACTGAACTCGTACGAAATGTTAACACGGTGTAAGGTCGGGCTGAGAGTCGGAATTAGCCTACAGAAAGCCGAATGTCCCTTCTCGCTCGTGCTCGTTAGTTTTCCTCCACATCATGAGGGGCTTTGATCAAACTGTGTAAACAAAATCACCAAATTACAGTAATCTGATGAGATTAGATTACCAGAAGGAGCTCCAAAATACAACCTTCTTACTATTGCGCTACATTTATTAATAATGTGTTAATTATTACATATAAAATATTATTACTCTGAAAGGAAGGCAAACAACAGAGCAGCTATGTTTAAATATATATATATATATATATATATATATATATATATATATATATATATATATATAGATAGATAGATAGATAGATAGATAGATAGATAGATAGATAGATAGGCTATAGAGGAAAATGTTCTCTTGCTGTGTTTTTGTTTGGTTTTCTTTAGTTTTGGGATATGTGTGTGTTTAATGAGACTCGAGCACAAAATCCTTCCAAACTGCAGATGATAAAATATCCACAACTCACTGCTTCAATAAGTGTAAATATTCCCAAGTCTCGTGTGAGGGTTATTTTCTGGACTTTTATAGAAACAGGCAATAAAGCATGACTTCACTTCACTTCACTTCACTTCACTTCACAGTCCTGGGTAATAAATAAGCATTAGTTTGATAATTCTTCACATCTACACCGGACTGGAGTGATCACGTAATTAACAACCGATCAATCTGAGGATCAATCCCGCTCACTTTCCCCGAGCCTCAGCGCCTCGATCATCTTTATATACTTCCAGAAATGTGTATATATATTTATTATTATTATTATTATTGTATATTTCAGTCATGATCATGCGGTTGAATTTTACTGAATTAAATAAATCCAGACACGCTTCAGATTCAGACTCAGATTCCACATCGTTAGACAGCGACGACTTTTAATCTTCATATAACGATCATTGTTCTCGTTAATAACGGCACAGAGACGTTACACACATAGTCTACCATTATACACAATTATATACTATTATATTGCGTTTATTACGTTTATTTATTAGCAACATTTATTTTAAATATATAACTACGAACGAATAAATAACTGCAGTCAAACACCCGAAATAATAATAATAATAATAATAATAATAATAATAATAATAATAATAATAATAATAATACGTAAATAAGTAGTATGATTTGCTTTTGTTCTATTGGGTGATTTTATTTTCTGTAACTTTGTCTTTTCTGGATTTTACTGCATTATTTCGGCATTTATTTTTCCAGTACTCATTAAGAAACTCTCATGTTTGTGTTATGAAACATTCCGGTAAAATGTCCTTGTTGAACATTCAGCCGTTATTAAAATCATTTAATATTTATCTATCCTAAACAGTCTTATTCGTTTCTTATCAAAGCGAGGAGGACTTTGTTTATTGGTCATTAACGCAGCTCTTCGTGTTCCTTCATTACAGCGACAGTAAGAACAGTGCATCATTTCGCTCTTCAGAATGAGACATGTTTGTGTTTTATTTACTAAAACTGCGTGAAGGTGAAGATGGATCATCTGAAACGCGTTCATCCTGCTGTGTATTTTTCTTCCCTGCTTCTGGATCATTTTTCCTCTTTAGCTTTTAGCCTGGACTTGTTTTTCTTTTCTCTTTTAAACAGATCGATAGGCGATGTGGGAACTTTTCCTCTTCCTGTGCTTCGCAGGTCGGATTTTATATTGCGACGGCAATTCAAAAATCATTTTAATCGCTTTTTATTGTTATGTTTTAAACATAGGCTATAACCATAGTCTTGCCGCTCTATTCCTACACACACACACACACACACACACACACACACACACGGTGTGAATGAAAAATGAAAAATATCGACCACTATGAGAAGGGTGCAGATGCTTTACATTATTATTTTATTTATTTATGTTATAATCATCAGGCGAGTTCATTTTTTTTTTGTCTTTTGACTGTTTGTCAGTAATGATCATCTCTCCTGACCCGAGAGTAATGCAGGCTGAAAATACCAAAACGCGACACAACAAAAGTCTAAGTTTGTTTCTCTGTAGGTTCTGGGAGCTCCAGTGTGTGTCCAATCTAATCCTCTGGACAATAATAATAATAATAATAATAATAATAATAATAATAATAATAATAATAATAATAAACACTGATATATGCATTAAATATTTCATGGATTATTAAATTGAGACAGTTCGCTCTTTAAAGTGTTTCCCAGACCAGGGCGTTAGCTAACACTTGAAGCTTGATACACCCCCCGCCCCCCCCCCCCCCCCCGCCCCCCATTGATCCGTTACCATGGAAACGAAGTTGTCACGCGCCAGTGGGGGATTGTTTGTAAACTGTTTATTTAAATATAGAAATCGCACCGACGTAACAATCAATACGTGACTGGATCATCACCATGAGGGTTACAGGATCACCTACACCGAGCTTTTACACACACACACACACACACACACACACACACACACACACACACACACACACAAACAAACAAACTAAATGTCTTTTAATCATGGACTATTTACAAGAACAAAATCCAACCGCTCAACTCTAGAACACTTTAATTTATTTTATTTACTTGTTTGTTTGTTTGTAGATTTATTTATTTATCTATTTATTTTTCTATCTGTTTATTTATTTATTGGTTTGTATGTTTATTGATACCATGACAGCTTTTATTCCTGATCTTTTATTCCTAATGAAATCCCCTCCCCTTTTATGAAGCTAATCCAACTCTTCAAATATGAAGCATATTTATTTATTTGTCTGTTTGTTCATTTGTTTGTTTGTTTTTTATTTTCTGTTTGTTTGTGACAGCTTTTTATTCTTGATCTTTCCGACGAAGCCCAAACCAGTTAAACAGTGTTAAACTGTGCATGACCCTTTCCCCCAAACAAACAAACAAGTAAACAATCAAATATGATTTTTTTTAAACATGCTCCTTGTTATGAACATAATAATGATTCGATTATGAAAAACATTTATTTATTTGTTTGTTTGTCTATCTATGTTTTTGTTTGTTTGCTTATTTCTTCATCCATTTATTTATTATTTCAATAAAATTAAGAGGTCAATTAGGCTACTTATAATGAGAAAATAATATGTATACCATCCTGTGTACCCTGTAATGTTAGTAACATCATGGGTGGGCCCCCGGCTGGGCTTCATGGACCCCTGGGTGGGCCTGAAATCTACCGTGGGCACCACAGACACTAGCCTGTATAATATCATAGCATCATGGTTGTGTTTGTGATTTACACTTCACCACCCTCGCTGCCGCCGCATGTGGTGTGTGTGTGTGTGTCTGTCTGTCTGTCCTCGCTTACGTTGTAGCAGCTATAAACAGTTGTTCCCTCACCAGCCCTCTCTTTATTCTCTCTCTTTATTATCTCTAGTCTCTCTCTTTAATTTAATAAGACGCAGATTGTCATTGTTTGCCTCCAAGAAACCGCAAAAAACTTCAACCGCAAAAAACCTCAACATATCAGCGATTTTTACTGAGCTGTTACTATGGAAACGACGACCTAATAGAAGAGCGCATTCATATAAACCTGTCACTACTGCCAGAGCTGCTGTTCTAGAAAACGAATCAACATCTTCTGACCAATGTGCATGTATGTGATGATGATTAAATGCATAGCTATATGTGATCAGTAAAAATCTATCTAATCGCAAAGATTTCTTTATCATGACTCGTATAAAATCTTCTAACATGTCTGATGTGAATTCAGTGATCATGTCTGGATGTAAAAGCATGTATTCATATCGATAAATGAGTGCGTTGTAAATAAAGTGTGCTTACTTTCTCCGAGTTTATTGTTCTTTGAATCTAAACAGCCACAACAGCAGCGCACATCTGTCCTGTTTCTCTCCGCCTCAGACCTTCCTCATTAATCTATATTTCATTTCCGACCCAAAACAAAAAAAAACCTGAAGGCTGTACACATGTGGAAAATGCAGGACGTCTCCATTTCACACTGCTCAGAGTTCATACTACTGTGAGTGTACACTACGTGACCAGAAGTATGTGCGCCCCTGACCATCATATCCATATGTTCTTGTTGAACGTCCCATTCCAAATTTTGTTATAATAAGCGCCAGTATTCTGGGAAGGCTTTACACTAGATTTTGGGGCGTGTCTGTGGGGATTTGTGTTCATTCAGCTACAAGAGCGTTAGTGAGGTCGAGGTCAGGTGCTGATTTTGGAATGGTGAGGAGGCTCCAGGTCCAGTTCATCCCAAAGGTGTTCAGTGGGTTTGAGGTCAGGGCTCTGTGCAGGACACTCCAGTTCTTCTACCTTCTTCCAATCTTAGCACACCATGTCTTCATGGAGCTCGCACTTTTTGTGCACAGGAGCATCATCGTGCTGGAACAGGTTTAGTTTTCTTAGTTCCAGTGAAGGGAATCTAAAGCTGCAGTGTACAAACACATTCTATACACTTGTGTGCTTCTGACTTTGTGGTAGCAGTTTGGGGAAGAACCACATATGGGTGTGACAGTCAGGTGTCCACATACTTTTGGCCATATAGTGTAGAAACAGGGCAAGGCAATGATCAGCTTGTTTTTAAGCTACTCTCTTCTAACTACCATTATTACAACAAAGGCGATCAGACGTGACATCCAAAGGTACGTGATGTCACAAGTCAGAGCTTAAAGGGTCATGAAACCTTCCTCTTTCAGCTCAAGTCAACCTCTGAATGTTTTTGAAAAATGCAGCTTAAATGGGTGTGGATGGCTGTGTAATGAAGGGAGGGGGAGTGGGTGTGGCAGGGAAAGGCAGAGGAGGAAGCGGGGGCGGGCCTTCAGAACACTCACAATAAAGATGGATAGTGACAAAAAGTTTGCAGTGGCAGCAGTATGCAGGGCTCTGATGAGGCAGAGGACTTCTCTCCTCCCGAATCCCCAGGGTTAAATTGCGACACAATAGATAGCAGTGTAGGTTCTCCGCCCTGTCTATTTGAACCATTAGCCCCTGGCGTGACTATGGAGGAAAACAAAACACAACCGGAGACAGCGTGGATGGGAGGAGTCTCGGAATGGTAGCTAGATAATTGGCTCGAGCTTTTCACTAATAAAAGGCGAAGGCTCTT
Organism: Ictalurus punctatus; assembly: GCF_001660625.3. Taxonomy (NCBI): domain Eukaryota; kingdom Metazoa; phylum Chordata; class Actinopteri; order Siluriformes; family Ictaluridae; genus Ictalurus; species Ictalurus punctatus. The sequence goes on from NC_071284.1 coordinate 34,302,487, forward strand.
CCCTTCAACACTCTCGCTGCATAGTTTTGCACGAGTAAAATTGTTATGGTTAACAATTAGACACGTATCTCATAAGAAGGGATGGAAAAGTACTCGGGACTGAGTGCCGTATCACTGTGTAGACGCAAACTGCTTTCATGAGCAAGTCCGAAGTCCACCTGTCTCCAGTAATCATAGCTCTCCTGAATAAACACTCTGGAACTCTTACACCACTGAAACAAACACTCACGACCTATTTGAATGCGTTTCTCAGCTACTACATCTGTAAGAAAGCATCACGTGCTGTCATGAATAATTAAGAGACAGTGTGTTCTCATAGGATAAGATCACGCAGGCTCATGAATAATTATGAGACACAAACAAGTCATTGAAGTACTGTAGTGTATTGTGACGTTGCGGAAGACGAAAATAGCGGAAAAAAGCTCAAAATTAAGCATTTTTCTCCTACAATTAAAATGAACAGATGCTAAGATTGTCCTTAATGTCTGTTAAAATCTCAGAAAATGTAGTTTAGTGTTTCAGGCCTTCACCCACGCCCTCACCCACGCCTTCACCCACGCCTTCACCCACGCCCTCACCCACGCCTTCACCCACACTCTCACCCACGCCTTCACCCACGCCCTCACCCACGCCTTCACCCACGCTCTCACCCATGCCTTCACCCATACCCTCACCCACGACCTCACCCACGCTCTCACCCATGCCTTCACCCATACCCTCACCCATGCCCTCACCCACGCTCTCACCCACGACCTCACCCACGCTCTCACCCATGCCCTCATCCATGCCCTCACCCACGCTCTCACCTATGCCCTCATCCATGCCTTCACCCACGCCCTCACCCACGCTCTCACCCACGACCTCACCCACGCTCTCACCTATGCCCTCACCCACGCCCTCACCCACGCCTTCCCCCATGCCTTCACTGACGCTTCACCCATACCCTCACCTACGCCTTCACCCATGCCTTCACCCATGCCCTTACCCATGCCCTCACCCACAACTTCACCACAACTTCACCGACGCTTCGCCCATGCCCTCACCCATGCCGACTTAGGTGTATAACGACGGAATTCTCCATCAGTCCAAGCTAGCCACATTCCGACATTGAACAAACTCCACCCTCTTCCGAGTGAATAAACTCCAAACATTTATTCTCCACCAATCAGTGGATGAAAGAGGAAGAGTGTATGGAAAGACACACAGCCAGAAACACACCTACGAACCATGCTCACTGGAGCTGCTACTGTAGAGCCAGACACGCAGCCCCCACCATAACATTTAATTGGACGAACACAGGATTAGTACAGGATGAGTCATTTAAAATAATAAATGTTGGTCTTTTTCCTCCAAAGTGACGCATTATAAGAAATAGACCAGTTTTATTTAAGAGCACTTGCGCTGATATTCTAAATGTTAAGTTAGTGATGAAATGCACAGGGGGAAACATACCTTATACAGCCCTGGTATATGTTTCTTTGAAAAACAGCGCGCGCTGCACTTTGCCTCCTGAAAGGCGACGTCACAAAGGGCCCAAAGCGCGGTGGGCGGGGCCGCGCGGGATGGCGAGTGCGCATGCGCGCCGGGGGGAAATCAGCAATCAGTCAGTCAGAAGCGTCGAAGAAAAGAAACACAAGAGGAGCAGCGGCAGCAGCAGCAGGCATGGCCGCATACACGGAGAGCCCTCACACCGCCACGGCCCAGCACGCGCTGCTACAGACACGGGGGCCTTAAAATCACACGCTTTTATTTGATTCATTCCTCTTCTTTTTAACCTCTCTTTTTTGCGACCAAAAGCGATTGGATACATTTATTTATTTTTTGTTCAATATTTTTTTATCATGCTGGATGCTGGAGAATCCTTTTTTTCTTTCTTTTTCTTTAAAAAGCCAAACCAGAGTGATG
>NC_071284.1:34311891-34339391 GCF_001660625.3 Ictalurus punctatus
GGGGTGAACTGAAGAGGAGAGTCCACCAGTGTGGACCTGAAATGTGAAGGATCTGGAGAGGTTCTGTATGGAGGAACGCTCTCAGATCCCTCGCCATGTATTCTCCAACCTCATCAGGCGTTATAGGAGAACACTCAGAACTGTTATCTTGGCAAAGGGAGGTAACACAAAGTATTGACTGAAAGGGTGCCAATAATTCTTGCACACCTATATTTAACAAAGATATTTTTTTGGATGAACCTGTGTTGTGTTTGCAATTGTTTGATATCCATGAGAGTAGAGTATTTTTGTGAATTTCTTGATCAAAAGGTCAAACAATAAAGACAAATTTTCACAGCCTTCTTTGCTCAGATTTACCATATAAGGGTGCCAATATTAGTGGAGGGCACTGTATGTGCCTGAGTTTTAAAGGCACATAACACCCTGTAGGTTCTCAAACCCAAGGTGGATTCACTTTCAGGGAGAAAAAAAAGTGTAATAAACTGTACTATTCCTTCTACAGATGTTGTATGTAGTGTGTATCTTTTATCTGGAACAGTAATCACGCTTAATAGAAATAAAATACAAATGCAGTCTTTAAAGTCTAATTATGCACGTTAAATCATTCTTAATGTACGCTACTTTTACTAAAGGTACCAAACATGTATAAGAAAAGGTACTGTTTAGTACTTTTCATTCTGAGAGTGTACCAGCTCAAATTTGATCATACTGAAATCTGTAAAATAATAATAATAATAATAATAATAATAATCTATTAGTTATTTAATAATGGAGGATTTAATCTAAGTGTTTTTAAGCTTCATTTCTGTTTTAGTTTGGACTGTAATGATCTTATTCTGTGTTTTATCTTCTTTAATTATAGAAACTAGACAGAATTTCTTTATTGTCATCACACAAGTGCGATGCAATTTAATTCCCAGATGTACAGAAAAAAGACTAAAATCACCAAACTAGCAATAAAAACCGAGATATAATGTATATAGAGAGACACAAATATATCTAATATTGTAGATATCAGTATCAGAACAGTATTTGATATTCAGTCTCAGAGATATAAAGGTAATAGAGTTGTTCCTGGAGTATTTGTTGGAGCTGGAAGAAGTCATTTTATTGCACGTCAGTGACCTGCAGGCGTTGGATGGTGTCACACTGCCCCCATGTGGCCATATCCAGAACTGCAACACAGCCAATAGAATAGTTACTGTAGTTAGAATAAAATTTAGCTACAAATTTATTTTAAAACGCAGCTTTAAAGGCACACATTTTAGGTCAGGAGTGAGACATTCTCAGAAAGCAAGGACACTAAACTAAACCTTTGTTTAACCTTTCTATACCGTTTCTATAGTAACAGTGAATTCACAGGGATGTGTGCACCGATAAGAAGAGGATTAAAAGTTTACTGTGAGCAGAAGTTTATGTAACATTTATGGAAGGAGTCTCCAGTTTCAGAAGTTAAGCTGTAAACTTTAAGGACGGAAGAGTTTGTTTACGCTTCTTTGCGGTATCTGGGTAACACGACAAGCTGCGATGTTTGTGTCAGAGTGGGTGTAAAGCGAGGCTGGAAAGGGAACCGACGTTTATAGCTGCAGGTTTATAACCTACGTTTCGTGAGCATTAAATGCAACTATAAACAGATAAAAAGTACAACATGTGTTTAATAAAAACAAATGTAAATGGTGGTTATAAGAGGAAATCACTCGAGGGCGTGCAGTTATAGGAAAATAATCAGCATTGGAGTGGAAACAGTAACTCTGTAACTCTGTAACAAGGCTAATGTTGCTAACAAGTAATGGAAGTGTATAGTCTCCAGTTTAGCACGGTGCAGTAAGTTTGTATCCCCCAGTGGCGTCTCCTCAAACAGAGCTGCTGATGAGCATTCTGACTCAAAGGTATCTATAAACGTGACCAAAGGACAACATCACATTCATAGTGATGTCACTTCCTTCCTCAGAACACAGTTTGGTGTCTCAGGAGGAGGAGGAGGAGGCGTGGCCTCCTTAATGTTTGGAGCTACAGTAATTACGAAGGTTTTACGAAATGTAGTCTATAATTAAGACAACGGGAGCTTGTAAACGGCCTGAGCACGTCTTGGATTTTGGGGGTGAAGGGAAATGTAAGTGCTGATCAGACGCTTTTCTGACACGTGCTTTATGTCTGTTTCTTTCAGCGTGCAAAAGGAAGGAGCAGGAACACGGGAAAAACGAGCGCGGAAGCGTCTCGAAGAAACCGCGACTGGTTTTCACCGATGTCCAGCGTCGGACTTTACATGCAATATTCAAAGAGAACAAGCGTCCGTCCAAAGAGTTACAAATCACCATCTCTCAGCAGCTGGGCCTGGAGCTCGCCACCGTCAGCAACTTCTTCATGAACGCTCGCCGGCGGAGTCTCGATAAGTGGCTGGACGACGGAGGCTCCAACTCGGCCAACTCATCCTCCAACACTTGTACCAAAGCGTAACAGCTGCAGACTGACCCAAAACAAACCTTCGGTGGAAAAGCTTTAACCTAGAAAAAAAAAAAAAAAAAAAAAAAAAACTAAGCCAGAGAATTTCTGGACGGCGTTTTTTTTTTTTTTTGTCCCTAAGACTTGTACAATACTGATATTTATAATATCCAAAGAAAAAAACAACCAAACAACCAAAGACTTCTTCTTCTTCTTCTCTTCTTCTTCTTCTTCTTCTTCTTCTTCAGCGAGTATTTAAGACTTCATTCATTTATGTCTGCAAAAAAGTTACAAATGTTACTGTCCAGTCATTAGTCATACAAACATCTCCACACCTATCACCAATTTCCCGCCTCTCATTCTCGTTCCACGTGATTGGTTGGACTCTTTCTTATCGCTGATTGGATGCTGACTCCGCCTTGGAGTTGTTGTATTGGTTTTTTTTTTGTTGTTGTTGTTTTTTGTTTTTTTTTATTTGTCGGGTTTATTTTGAGGCATGTGACATCTCACGAGTTTAAGCACTGTGTCCAAACGGAGACAAGCACAGGTGTGATGATGATGTCACTCATGTGCTTCGAGCCCCGCCCCTTTTCACCCACCTTAATTGTTTCTCCCCCCCATTCTTTAAAAAAAAAAAAAAAAAACACAATTCTCCAGGGTTCGAGGATAAAAACACGAAGCTATAGCATCTTACCACGGTTTTCCTCGAATGCCGTCCTCCTCGTAGTGCTTTCTTCCTAACTGTCAGGAAAATTTAGGATGCGTTTCCTTCTTCAGCTGTAACCATTTCACTTCTACGTGCATCAATCAATCAATCAATCAAGTATGGAACCAAAGAATGCGTGTTATAGAGACTGCCCCAAATTTCTACACTCTAATCAAAAAAAGAAAAATAATAATTTGGTATAAACTTAAATCATCGTGTTTAAATCATTCACACTCTACGCTTTGTGGCGTGATACGTTCAGGGAAAACTTCACTAGCTTTAAAATCTATGTTTTTTTAAAAAAAAAGAATAAACGCCAGCAGCTAAACACCAAAGATCGACCCTCATCGGGCAGCTTCAGCACCTGTGCTGTAAAAACGTAATCAACCAATCATAAGCATGCAAGCCCGGGAGGGACGCTATTCCGAAAACGACTAATCACGCCGATAAGCAGGGACTGACAGCTGATCGTAAGTAATCACTGGACTGACGTCGAGGTTAAGTAGCGACGTGAAGCTGCCAGGATTAGCCGTGCTCTTACTCGGCTAACGTCGTCACCGATTCCACCATTTCCAAAAATTTCAAGGTTTTGACTTCACGTGGTTCTCGAACGTTTATGCGCATTATTCGTTAGCGACAAACTCCAGCAGCACACGGTGAACCTCTGGTGCTTAAACGGTAGGTCTACTTTATTTTAACGACAATCTGGGGCCAAAAGAATTAAGCATGGAACGTGTAATATTTTTCATTTCGCAACGAACGATTAAAGATTGAATCAGTTCAGAGACGTTGTCGATTCGACATCTACGGCTGTTTAGCCATAAGGTGAGACCAGAAAGCGACACTTTCGGACCAAGAAGTCAATAAAGTTTCACTTTGTAATGACTTTATCTTTATTTTTGATGCGCGGATTCGCAAAACTTGATCCGGTGCACCGATGGGAACCAAGCGGGACGGAGGGGAGGTGTCTCGTCCGCTGATGTACCGTACACTCGGGTTTTTATGGTCGAATTCTGTCTTTTTCTCTCTTTCTGCTAGGAGTTTCTTCATTCACGTTTCAGACGGATAAACAAGGAGCTGGGTTAGGTTTACTAACGTCACGTTGAATCACCTGCAACGCTTATGTACAGAAAAGAAGCTTAGAAGCCCTTTTTTATTTTTATTTTTTGCCCCAGAGTCCCAAGTGTATGTGTGTGCTGTTATTCACATTATATCCACTAGGGGGCAGGTGGGAGCTAAAACATCTCTGGCTGGAAGAGTTCCTATAAAATGTCGACCAATTACCGACGTTGCTGGTGTCATGAATCGTCCACTCGTAGGATACTACCGCCTTGAGGAATTTTTAAGGACACACACACACACACACACACATATGCACAAACGTGAGATAAAGTATGACATCCTGTTATCGCAGCATCTAATTCAAACCTACTAACCCTGGGTTTACGTTTATGCTTTTCAATCCACAGAATAATTCTATGCATTACCCGGTTTGGAAGAAAGCATTACGAGCGTCGCGTTCCTCCTCGAGGAGACGGTTGCATTCGGTCCACTCCAACAGTCACCAGATTTCTGGCCTGGTAGTTACTGGGCGCTTGTGGTGTGGTGTGGTGTGGTTAGCTTTACCAAAAAAAAAAAAATTTAAAAAGTTCTATCTATATATTCGGTAACTATTTATGAGTATTCCATTTGACGACGAGAAGAGAGCGCTGCTTCCTCGTGTAGAAAAGACGATAATATCTTCAGACCCGCTTATATTTTTAGTGCGAACCAAAGATGCTACCTCACTCAGTTTCCATTAGTGATTTCTATCACGTTAATGATACCAAAGAATACCAAAGATGTTTCTTTTTTTCTTTTTTTTTCTTTTCTTTTTCCTGTCTTTTGCACGGCCTACGTGAATGACGTGGTGGATAAAGTGGACGGTGTGACGATCGCCCAGCCTCCTTTCCTTTCCTTTCCCTCCCTCTCTCTCCTTCTCTTTCTTCTTTCCTTCACTCCGCGTGCTCTCTTTTTCATCCGTGCTCGTGCGACTTCGATGAAAAAAAAACTCACAGGACGAGTGCCTTGCTTGAACCAAAGTGTTAAACCGCCGTTAACCTCTCTCTCTTTCTCTCTCTCTCCCTCTCTCTCTCTCTCTTCTTGTACTCTTAAAATACCTCAGCCTTTAGAAGGGCCACTGATGAAAATTAACAGAGTCTCTCTCTCTCTCTCTCTCTCTCTCTCTCTCTCTCTCTGTCTCTCTCTCTCTCTCTCTCTCTCTCTCTCTCTCTCTCCCTCTGTGTGTGTGTGTGTGTCTCTCTCTCTCTCTCTCTCTCTCTCTCTCTCTGTCTCTCTCTCTCTCTGTCTCTCTCGCTCTCTCTCTCTCTCTCTCTCTCTCTCCGTCTCTCTCTCTCTCTCTCTCTCTCTGTGTCTCTCTCTCTCTCTCTGTGTGTCTCTCTCTCTCTCTCTCTCTCTGTGTGTGTGTGTGTCTCTCTCTCTCTCTCTCTCTCTCTGTCTCTCTCGCTCTCTGTCTCTCTCTCTCCCTCTCTCCGTCTCTTTCTCTGTCTCTCTCTCTCTCTCTCTCTCTCTCTCTCTGTCTCTCTCTCTCTGTCTCTCTCTCTCCCTCTCTCCGTCTCTCTCTCTCTCTCTCTCTCTCTCTCTCTCTCTCTCTCTCTCTCTCCCTCTCTCTCTCACTGTGGTGCTTTTCACCAGTGCAGCCATGCAACAAAAACATACCTTTTCTCTTCCTCCATCTCTTTTGCTGATAAACCAAAGCTCCTCCTCTTTCCCCTATCAAGCCCTTCCCCAACACTAATCGACCACTAGCCCCGCCCCTTTTTGCTGGTAGGCGTGTCCACCGTAGCGGGCCGTGTAAGTGTTTTTACCAAATGTCTCAGAATACCTCATGCTAATAAAAACGTACAGTTGTGTTGTATAGAGAGTCTATGTGTTTGAGGCAGAAACTCGATTATTTTGCGAACTTGTTCATGTCGATTCGTAAAAAAAACAAAAAAAAAAACTTTATTTATTTTTGACGTTTGGCTTAAAAAGTGCTGTGTTCTTTTGCTCACTGATGGCAGGTTTCAAAACTTGCAGGAAGGAAAAGAGAAAGGTATTTTTTGATTAGAAGTTGTGTCATGCTACGTGCGATACGATTGCTGTTACGATAACGATAACGATAATGTAGACTATTCTTTTTTACAGGGTAAAAAAAAAACAACCAACCGCTGTGACGCCGTGTTTATATGTGTTTATATATTTTCCTCTTTTCTCGGTTGTGCGATTAGGTTTCGTTTCATTTTGTACCGCTTTATGTCTGTTTTAATTTATGTATTTGTAGAAAATATAGATTTGTACATAGTAGGGTTTTTTGGAAAAAAAAAAGAAAAGAAAAAAAGAAAACAAACAAACAAAACGAAAGCAGAAAAAAAAAGGGGGACGTTCGGGTTTACGTTCTGGCCTTCTGATGGAAGCGTGGACGCGGCGCAGGCGGGCGATCTTTTGTGTCTCGGCTGGCACACGGTACTGCAATCAAAACACTGCCAGAAACACATCTCCATCACACACACACTCACACACACACTCACACGCACTCAGGACACGCCCTGGGAATGGTTTCCGTCTGTCACTGAAATCACACAAACTGTGTGATTTTTTTTGTCCTTTATTCACACTGTACACAGGAAAGATATACAGCTGCAATCAAAAGTATTCACCCCCCCCCCCCCCCCCACCCCAGTGCAAATCAGGTTTATTGTCAAAATGTACAGACTTTCAACTGTTTGCGACGAACAAATCAAACAACTGAAATAGTTTAACACAACGAACGCTTCAAGTGGTTTCCCCAAATTCTACTGAAAATGCGACTTATAATGACTTCTCCAGTCTCAAAATTATTCACCCCCTTCATGGCGAGCACCTTTAGTACTTAGTAGAGCTCATTTTGCTGTTATGACCTGCTGCAAACGAGGTGCGGAGTTTCTGCAGCGTTCCTGAGGAATCTTCTCCCGTTCCTCATGAGCAAATCCTCCAGTTCAGTAATATTCTTGGATGTGCAAAGGGGGGGTGAATAATTTTGATCGCAACTGTACATTTAGATCTCAGGCTAACGGAAAGAAAGAAGAAAAAAAAGCACTGGCCTTCTTATTGTGTGTGAAGGTGTGTGTGAAGGTGGGTTTGTGTTGAAACAATGGTGGGAACATACAATCTGAGGCACATAGGGGGCGGAGCCTATATAATGAAGCAGGGAGGATTTGTTAGACAGTTTCATCCGGTATTCCGTGCTAACCACAATAACGCGCACTACGTCTAGTATTAAAGCGTAAACGCAAATGGACTTATAATCTTTATCGTCTTAAAGATGCAGTTTGTGAGTTTTAGCGCCCTCTTCAGCCTGAGAGAGTGATATTGAATTGCAGTGCGACGATGTAATGTCCTTTTGTTGAAGCCACATATGCATATTGAGCTGCCTGTTAGGGAGTGAAAAAAAAAGAAGAGGGAAGCAATTCTGTTCCAATTGTGGGGCGGAGCTAATTTCAGGACCAGAAAAACGTTAGCAAAAGCCTGTAACAAAGAAACTAGCCAGATCCACCACACAGCAATATTGTGAATGGCAGTTGTTGAGCTAGAATGATTCAATGATTACTGAATGAACTTTTGTTTAAAATAACAAACTGCACTTGAACATCAGAAGTAGTTGAACACCACAAGTCCGAGCACCTCGGGTTATTCCCGTGGTTTTATTCCATACGTCAGTTTCCCGTCAGACTTCATCGTGTGTCAGTGCTCTGATGGAAACTGTAGTCAAACGTGTAGCGTTCAGCTCAGATTTGCGTTACGTGTTCATAGAGACGTTACGCGCTCGTTTAATTCATATTTTGTCGCTAATGTTTGCAACTTTTAAGCCCCACCCCCTCTCATCTGCCTGTGATTAGTGATTACACGTAGCCCCGCCTCTTCAGAAAATGTTAAAACAGTGCACAAATCTTTTGCGTAACTAGTGATTCTTGGAGAAATGTAGCACGAGAACACAAGGCGTTGAGAATTGTTCATAAAACTACAATCTTATCATTGCACTGACATACGAAACATCTGACTGGAACTTTATTTAATCCATATTGTTTTCTTCTGATTTTCAGATTGCGTTTTGTTTGTTCGTTTGTTTGTTTGTTTGTTTCTTTGTTTGTTTTTTTCGACAGAGCCTTAAGGATTTGTGTGTGTGCGTTCAGCTCAGAGTCTTTGCACAAACGCTTTTCTCGTCTAAAGCCAACCGAGTCGATGCCATACAAAATGTGTTCTAAAACAGATGAAGGGTAAACCCCGCCCCCTTAAGGGTACATCAACCAATCAGAATCGTACACACCAGGTTCATCGTATGAATTCTTAGAATTGTGATATAATGCAGCAGCCTTGGTTTTGTCACATTCTATGTTGCACAATCACCTTCGCCCACACGCACACACACACACACACACACACACACACACACACACACACACACACACACCGTGTTTCCAATCTTGATTACAGCTGTGGGTTTTAGTTCGCTTGTAGCATGGGAGGCTTGAAGAGAGTAAAAGGCAGAGCACGCAGGGAACGCAGTGTGTGTGTGTGTGTGTGTGTGTGTGTGTGTGTGTGTGTGTGTGTGTGCTTTGTAACCCCTTCGTCCCTCTCTCTCCTCTCCTCGCCTGTCGATCTGGAAGAACACGTCGATGTCTCGGTGTGCGAGACCGTTGCGATCAGTCCCCAGTATCCATGAATATGGTGATTTTGTGAACTGACCCGGGTTTCGCGATATCTCGAAAGCCCCGATCTCTGTGCTGTAAGATCTTGATCTCGTCCTGCGTGAAGATTCCGATATCTCGCTGTGCGTGCAGGTATCAGGATCCGGTTGTGTGTGCGTATACGCCGATAAGTCGTTCCGGAATATCGCGATATCTGATTGGGAGTGAATATCGGGATCACTCTGATTATTTTTTTCGCCCCGCCCCCACCCCCCGTCCCAGTTGGTTGTCGCGGAAAAGTAGTTCCTGTTTGATACGAAGGCCCGGCTCTGTGTGTGCCCTACAATATTTCGAGCGCCTATGACAATCATCTGGAAAAGACACAAAAAAATTATAATGATTTCATTTTCTTCTTTTCTGTCTGTTCTTCTTGGACTTCTTCTTTGAGCGATGATCATATCTAGAGAAATATTTATTTTTCTTTCTTTCTTTTTTTGTCCCCAAAGCAGAGGCTCGAACTATGTCGTTCCAGTTCGCTGAGCACTTCTTGTGTCACGCAGTTTTATGTTTTATCGCTCTTTGTCTGCGCTTCATCTTCTGTGCTTTTTATCTATTCTGTGTCTGGTAAAGAAATAAACGAGAGCGATGCACTAGGCGTCCTTCTGCGTTTGTGTTTCTGTAACGCCTCACGGTTTGCGTTAATTAACAACGTGCTTTTTACTTTCTTGTCTGACTTTGCTCTCTCTCTCTCTCTCTCTCTCCTTTCTTTCTCTCTCTCTTCCTCTGCCGTGCAATATCATCTACTGTGTTTGCTAAGCAAGAAAAAAAAAAAAGAAAAAAAAACAGAAGCAAGTGATGATGTCATCATGCTTTTTTTCAGTGTTGAAATGTTTCAGCATTTCTGTAGTCACACAAAATGTAGAAAATAAAAACAGTTGGGTTTTCCAGCGCTGCAAGACCAGACTCGCTTTTATTCGGTCTGCCTTTATCACTGTCTCGAATTACAAGCATAATATTTACCATTCTAGACAACTGTCGATTGTGCATAACTGCATGTCTACTGTGATTGTACTGACAAATACGAACAAATGTGAACAAAAGAAGTCACGAAATTACTTGAATGGAGTCGAGCTGTGTGCAATTAAAGAGCCACATGATCTAAATGATGTAATTACACCTGTTCCTGGAAGAGATTGTTAGAGAACATATAGAAATAAACAGCATTGTGAAGAGAAAGAGCTATCTAAACAAGTCTGGGACAAAATTGTTGGAAATGATCAATAGGGGTTTGGTTGTAAAAACATCCCGCATCCAGTGTAGCGACAACTGTGACTCCGCCTACAGCGGTGGTGGTGGTAGTAGCTCAGTGGATAAGACATTGGACTTCTGAGTTCAAATCCCAGCAGCACCAAGCTGCCATTGCTGGGCCCTTGAGCAAGACCCTTAACCCTCAACTGCTCAGTTGTATAATTGACACTTGGATAAAGGTGTCTGCCAAATGTTCACCAAAAATCAGTGACCGTGTAAGGAAGGGATTAGTCAGAGAATCAACTGAAAGGCCAAGAGGAGCTCTGGAGGGATACACAGCTCAGATGGGAGGAGCTGTTCAGGGGATAACTGTAGCCTGGACGCACAAAGCTGAGTGAGCCGTATGAAGTCCTGTTTAGAGTTGGGGACACAGCAAACATGTGGGAAAAAAAGGTTCTCCGGTCTGACGAGACCAACACTAAACATTTTGGCCTTGGTGCAAAGCATTACTTTGTGTGTTATCACCCTGATAGCACCATCGTCATTGTGAAACATGGTGGTGGTAGTGTCATGTCGTTGGGATGGTTCTCATCAGCGGGATATGGAAAACTGTCAGGATTGAGGGTAAGACCGATGTCAGGGAAATACATGGCAGTACTAGAAGAAAATATTGGGGCTGGGATGGAGCTTCACCTACACATACTGCCAAGTTCAAATGTCTTTGTGAATGTCTCCAATAGGAGGTGTCCGACAAAGTGGAAGAAAAAAACTACTAAAAACTGATAAATGGACAAAAATAAATAGTCGAGGTGAATGATGATATTTGTCATACAGTGGGAAATCGAGACTCCATTTTAAAGACATGGCAGGATTTAAAGGTTGTAGTTAAAATAATAATAATAATAATAATAATAATAATAATAATAATAATAATAATAATAATAATAATAATAATAATAATGACCACTAGAGGGCATATTTTCTTAACATGTGAATAAAATCATTTGTGAAAAGCATGACTTGACAACACACTGACGTGGATATACTATAACTACTGCCATGTTTGTATATAATAATAAAAAAAGTGTAATCCATGTTACAAATCATGTTATTCAGTCATTCATTGTCAGTTGTTCTATATGTATACACACCTAGTCTTGTGCTGATTATTATGCACATTTTGGTGATTTTCCTGATCTAGCACGCCTGATTTAACTCAGCAACCTATAACCACGTCTCTAAATATAGGTAAAACATCTCAGACAATTATTTTTGGCTCCTTTAAATTAAATATGAGTCTAAAGTACCAGTTCAGCATTGAACACGATTCGTTTTATGTTGTAATACTCACAAATGACCACTAGGCGGTAGCAGAGTGAAGACAAAATTTTACCCCTTAAAATATATTATTCAGAATTACAATTCTCTTACCTAAAAAAAAATGAAACCTTGTTTTCTTTTTAATTTCTTCATTCTTCTCCTTCCTTCTTCCCCTCGTTTTTTTTTCTTCCAGCCTCAGAGTGGATAAAATGATTAAGACTACAAATTAGAAATATAAATGACTATTGAATATAATTAATAAACCAAATAACAAACTATTCATCTCATCACATATATTATATAAGCTATACATTAACAAATTGTACATCTATAACATTTATTTATTTCTCCCCCTAAAGCATTGTTCATATTAAAGAAATGAAATCATGCTAGAAATGTAAGGATGTTCAGGATAGTAACACTATTTTGACACCAAAGAGGAAACACTGTATATAAAACAAGTCTACTGGACTGCGTAAATGTGCGAATGATTACACAAGAACACAAAGGAACTGAAATAAATCTAATAGTATTGTTAAAAGTGTTGTCTGAGATAAAGTTAAAATCCCACACTGCATATAAAGATTAAACTAGCAAAGGTAAAGGAATTGGAAAATGGAAGGAAGAATGCCCAGCATCCGGTCATATGTAGGAGAAATATGAAATAGATCAAGTTTAGAAGAAGTATGTATAATATGAAGTATGTATAATAGCTGAGAAACCACACAGGGTAGATATTGTTGTGTGTCCCCCCCCCCCCTCCGCTCCACCCCTCCCCCCACCTATAAGTGTAATACTTATAAACCGTCACTAGGTAGCAGCGAAGTCCAGATTAACACAGAGCAGCACCATTTTGTTTACTTCGGTAGATGGCGCTGTGCCTTAAGTTTCCTACTTACTGTATACATTCGCTAAAGTACTATTTTAAATAGGTTTTACTGGATTTATGTAGTTTTCTTCAGTCGAACACATTCCATTCACTGTGTAGATGCTCAGCGTATAGAATAGTCTATTGTTTAATGGTATTCATTAAATCATAACGCCCATTTTCTGTACCGAGTATCCTCCACAGGGTCACGGGGAGCCTGAAGCCGATCCTAGGGTACTAGGGGCACCCTGGACAGGGTGACAATCACACACCCATTCACACACTATGGAAAATTTGGAAATGCCAGTCAGCCTACAAAGGACTTTGAACTGGGGGAGGAAACCGGAGTACCTGGAGGAAACCCTTGAAATTCCATGCACACATGGTGAAGGTAAGTTTAGAACTTCCAACCCCCAATAATATATAGGAGCAGTAGCAACCACAGGCTATTGAGATCATCTGGTTTAACTGTTACTGTAGTCGTTGCCATGGTAACAGGGACACAAAAGCGAAAAGAATGACTATGGCTGTGTCCTAAACGTAAATACTCTCTTATAAACTGGTACTCAGACACAGGAAGGCATCAAATCATAGCTTCATTAAATGTTTGTAGAACTGTGCCTTCTGAGGTACTTAAATCTGAGTGAATTCTGGCTCTTTTAACTGAGTAAGATTATTTGGCTCAGCTCAGGAGGAAGAGTCGACTCTCTGGGTTCACAAGCTATTTTGTTATGGTTTGTTTTTCCCTCTAAAACGGACAAACTTTTAATAAATTGGATCAGTGTTCGTCTTTGGCTAACTATGACTGAAATTGCTCAGAAATATCTCACTCTACCTTCAAGTCTTTGTTTCCATTTTATAAAATCTATTTAAATCATTATATCTCAGACAAGGTGATTGACTGGCTTTCCTCTTTAGACGTGTGTATTTATATGTGTATGTGTGTGTGTGTCTATGTAATGTTATTACCAATACTGTTGTATGTTCATTGATCTCCCCACCCATCCGTTTTCTGTACCACTTATCCTACACAGGGTAACGGGGAGCCTGGAGACTATCGCCAGGCTCTCAAGGCCCCTATCACAGGGCACAATCACACACTCTCACTCACACACTACGGACAATTTGGAAATGTCAATCGGTCTACAATGCATATCTTTGGACCTGGGGGAGGAAGCCGGAGTACCCTGAGGAAAACCCCCGAGCCTGGTGCATGGGGGAACATATAGGCTCCATGCACAAAGGGCAGGAATCGAACCTCCAACCCCCACGGTGCTAGGCTAGGCAAGTGTGCTAAACCCCCGTCTATCTCCCTGCTGAAAGAAAAAAGAAAGAAACCCTCACAGAACTTGTAATGGTTTTAATGGAAATTGTAATGTTCCTGTGGGTCTCTACTGCTCATTTGTTGCCTTCTATTGGTGGCATGTCTAGTGGATACCATTAAGGACTAATAAAGGTAATTGTAGTGGTTTTAATGGTTATCTTATGGTTTGTAATGGTATTTCTAGTGGAAACTATTAGAACATATGTGACGGTTTCTATTGTTTTGGGGTTGTTGTTTTTATTTTCCAGCAGGGGTGTACTGTCTGAAAGAAAACACACACTTCTTATCTCGTGTTGAAATGAATCCCTGAATCTTTCACTCAGAGCATCAGCGCTAATAACTAACCAGACCATTCATCTGTTGTTGTTGTTGTTGTTGTTTTTAAGTTTCGAGACCTAAAAATACACAGCGTCTGTTTTAACTTAGCGCTAAATGTTCGTGCCAGACGATTTAAATTGTTATTTTTGTAAACAAACCACCAAATTAACAAACAAGCGTGTGTGTGTCGTGACCTGCTTTTAAACAGTTGTAAATGATTTTATATTGAAAAAAAAAATATATATATAAATATATATATATATTTCGTGAGCCCTCGAAGCGGAACAGGAAGTGGCGTCAGGAGGCGGAGTCAAGAGGTTTTGGGTCACGTGACCCGACAGCCAGACTCTTAATGTTTTGACAAGCAGCTCAGAGGCAGAGGAACAGGAGTGTGCGTCAGCTGGTCGTCCATGATTCGAATTAGGATGATTCTAACGCTTCGTGGCGCTTTAGCGGGTTTACACACACAGGTCAGGCTTTAGTTGGGATGTTTGCTGTGGGTTTAGTGAGCTGGGTGCTGGTTGTTTAGGGGATTTAACTTAGTTCAGCTAGTTGTGATTAGTGAACAGAGCAGTGGTGTAAAGAGGAAGATGGGGTTTGGGACAGCTGGCATGGCCGGATACACACACTTGTGAGCATTGTGATGAGAGAATGGTGTGTTGATGGAGAATTAGAGTCGCAGTGAAGACATTGAGGCTTTTGCTGCAGGTGTGTGTGTGTGTGTGTGTGTGTGTGTGTGTGTGTGTGTGAGATAGAGAGAGAGGGAGAGGGGTGTCAGGGTGTTATGGAGGGTTGGGATGGTTCATAACGCGTGTGTATGTGTGCATTTGGTCAGAGATTGGTGTTAGTGCTTTAATCAAGGTTCAAGTGGTGTTGGCATAGGCCATGAAGACATGGACACACACACACTCACACACTCTCTCACTCTCAGACACACACACACTGTATACACAGACACACACTGCAGCTGTGGGCAAGGTGACTTCTCTGAATAATCCTCATTTGCACGAGTGATTTGCGGGACTGTGGAGCTGGTATCAGTCTCCTGGAGCTGCTGATGGTGTGTGGAAGCTCAGGGGTGTGAAGGAGAGACTCCTAGAAGGGTTTTTAGAGCCAGAGCCTGAAGTGTGCAGAAGGAGGACTGAGCCGAGGCGAGCTGGAGGACGACACGGAGGGAAGCATGAAGCCTGAGAGAGGTAAACAACATGCCTTGACATGGACAACACATCGATCTCTCTCTGTGTGTGTGTGTGTGTGTGTGTGTGTGTGTGTGTGTGTGTGTGTGTGTGTGTGTTGTGTTAGTCCTTATCTCGGATTTTGGGGTCCAAATACCATCAGTGTGATCAAAAGGAAATGATGAAATGATTAAGGTGTGTGTGTTGTGTGTTCTTGTGTTTGGAGTTGAGAACATCAGTCTCGAGTGATTAGTTTGGTTTCCAAGCAGGATTAAAGTGTGTGTGTGAGTGTGTAAGTGTTTGAGTGTGTGTATTTGTGTGTTTTCTAAGGGGAACAAAGCGTCCTGAAAGATGTTGTTTTGGCGCCCCCTCGCGACACCTTATATACGTGTGTGTTCATGCATGTACTGTGTGTGTGTGTGTGTGTGTGTTTGCTTATGTTTTACATTGCTTATGTTTTACACAAACACGTGGACGCCATGAAAACGGAGCAAATAAACAGTATGTGTCTTGTATTATCTTCCTGTGACGTCACAACACACACAAACACCCCGCATTCTGAAAGGCAGGGTTGCCAGGTATGTGTCACAAAACTCCGCTTTTACTGTTGTGAAATGTATGGAAACCTTGACTAATGTTCATAATCACGTCAGACGAAAGCATGCAAAATGACACTCACTGTCAGAACACAAAGTCAATCAAATCCGATCTAATCAATCTAACATCAGCCCTGATTTATTTATTATTATTTACACTACAGAAGATAATATAGAAGAGCGAAATCGTGTGTAATTTCATTTGCATGCGTGTGATTTTTGTAAATGGGCCTATAGGTATGAGAAACTGGGTTCAGTTAAGCGATTTCCGAATGACTTTCCGCTGGTTTGGGGTGGGCGGGGCTATAATGGGCGCAGATGACATCCGGTAATGACGTCCTGTATACCGGCCCTCCAGTGTTTAGCGATTTAGATGTGTATTAGTGTAATAAAATGTGATGTAACATATCGAGGGGTCATTACTGAAGTCGCTGAACATGAATAAATAGCTAGTAAATGTTTAATAAGATGGCGATACGCTGAGCGCCGGTGTATCACGCTAACGCACCGTACACGTAGCTTAAATTCTTTTTATTTGAACACAACATTTTATTGTCGTTGGGGTGTACAAACTTTTGCACTCAACCACACACCGACCCAGATTTGATAGATATATCTGGTGCACACTCACGTGGCATTTAGTGTTCAGTGTGTTTACAAGAGAACTTGCAAGGATTGTGTGTGTGTGTGTGTGTGTGTGTGTGTACGTGTGTGTGTACGTACGTACTGTGAATACACTCGGATGTGTAACAGGATCGTGTGGAATCTCGCCACGAGGCCACAAATCAATTAATCTTCAACGATCAGCTAGTGTTCGACACAGTAAACAAACCCGTGTTGTGATCCACAGCATCGATCCTCTCGTGTGTGCGAGAGTGAGCGTGTGCGAGAGAGCGTGAGAGTGTGAGAGTGAGTGTGTGTGAAAGGTATGCAGGCCATGTGGAGACAGCAGGATGATGTCACTTCAGTCAGCTGGTAGTTTCTGGGCGTCATTTCTAAGCTTTAAGTTTTCCTGTGGTGTGTGTTTTGGTCTGATCCCCTCCCTGAGATGAAACAAACAAACAAACACTCACACACACACACACACACACACACACACACACACACACACACACACGTGCGCTCCACCCAGAGAGATGGATTAGATGTGTTAACAGCTGCTAATGTCCACATGGACTTCCTGTTTCAGACTACAGCGAGCTCTCCAATCTGTTTTCAACTAAACACACAGGAGCTTTAATCACCACACACACACTCCTCACACACTCATGCACACGCGCGCACACACACACACACACACACACACACACACACACTCCTCACACACTCACGCACACACACACTCTCCTCACCACGCTACACTGCCTGTCTCTGTCTCTCTCTCTCTCTCTTTCTTGCTTTAGTTCTCTTTCCTCTTGTTCTCTCCTTCTTTCTTGTGCTCTCTCTCTCTTGTTTTTCCTTCCTCTCTTTTCCCTTTGCCGTCTCTTTTCTTCCTTTCTCTACTTCTCACTTTCTTTCCCTCTTTCCTTTCAGCTTTCTCCTTCTTTCCTTTGTTCAGTTTTCTTCCTTGCTCTCTCTCCCATTATTATTTTTCCTTTTCCTCTCTTCCTCTTGCTGTGTCCTTTCATCCCCCCCTCCTTCTCTTCTTGCTCTTCACCTATAAACAGACAGAGTAGTGACATCACTTCCTGTGTGGCCGTGACCTGTGTGTTTGTCCCTGACTGTGTCGTTCTGTCTCTCTCGTTCCTCTCCTCTCTGTTCTGGGGTCAGTTTTCTGGTCTCTGCTCTGACCATCAGGTGCAGATTAAAGATCTCAGACCTGCTCCTGTTGCTGCTGAAGCTGCAGATGAAGAACCATCTGGACCCGTTGGTTCTGCGCTTCGGGAGACGAGCGCTCGCTGTGTTGTGCTTTTATTAGACGGCGAGTGACTGGGCACGGCCTCGCTAACACCACAGTGAGCACTCGCTCCTGAAATACCAGTCCTCTCGCACCTCAACACGGGCTCGGCTCGCTGTCGTGTTTACACGCTGAATAGCGGCCCGACGCGACGTGACCCAGAATGGCACGCTTTTATTTTTAAAGATCCGCCTCAGGAAGGAGGATAACTGACCAACAAACAGGGCCTGTAGCTAAACGTGTTCCAGCAAAGCATGTTAACTTTGAAAAGTCTGAGTTTAAAGACGTTTGGATGATCAGTAAATAAACCAGCACACGCACTCGCACGCTTTCGCACGCATTCAGATTAACGCTGATGCTCTCGGAAACCCAGGATCGCGCCGAATTTCCCACAAACGTGACCTCAGATCAGAACAAACATGGTGGACGCCTTCTTTACCTCCTTTCTTTCACTCTTGTGCTTGCTTTCTTACTTTCCTGTTTCCTCTCTCATTCATTCCTCTCTTCCATCCTCTTTCGCCTTTTTCACTCTTGCCTTCTAATCCCTCTCTCTTTTCCCTTCCTTACGTCATTCCTTCTTAGTTCCTTCCTTCTTTCTTTCCTATCTCTCTCTCTTTCTTTTGCTCTCTCTGTCTTTCTTTCTGTTTTTTCTTTCCTTCCTTCCTTTTTCTATTCTTTCTTTTGCTCCTTCCTTTCTTTCTTTCTCTCTTACTACCTCTATCTCTCTCTCTTTCTTTTGCTCTTTCTTTCTTTCTTTCTTACTATCTCTGTCTTTCTTTCCTTTTCCTTCCTTCCTTTTTCTATTCTTTCTTTTGCTCCTTCCTTTCTTTCTTTCTCTCTTACTACCTCTATCTCTCTCTCTCTTTCTTTTGCTCTTTCTTTCTTTCTTTCTCTCTTACTACCTCTATCTCTCTTTCATTCTTTTGCTCTGTCTTTCTTTCTTTCTTACTATCTCTGTCTTTCTTTCTTTCCTTTTCCTTCCTTCCTTTTTTCTATTGTTTCTTTTGCTCGTTCTTTCTTCCTCTTTAGCTCTTTCTCACTACTTCTCTCTCTTTCTTTCGTGCTCTGTGCTTTCTTTCTCTTTCCTTTTCCCTTCCTTCCTTCAGTTCTTTCTTACCTTTCTACCATTTTTTTAACATGGCACTGGCCAGATTTTTCCTCCTGTCTCTCTCTCTCTCGCTCTCTTTAGTAGTAGACAGAGTAGTGACATCACTTCCTGTGTGGCCCTGATCTTTTGCGTTACTCTCTCTTTCCGTTCTCTGGGCAGTTTTGTCGTCTGTGCTCTGATGATCAGATCCAGATGAAAGATCTCGGAGCTGCAGATGAAGAAGAACCGGGTGTTTATCGGGTCGTAGTGAATCTCAGAAAGGACAGACCGAGAATGTTTTGATGTAACAGACACCTTCAGTATTAAGGCGTGTATCGACGGCGGCCGTCAAACCCAACCCGATACCTCACTATTCAGTTCCACGGTAAGGTTTTCCGATGCCCAGACGTCAGGGCGGCGTTAGATGCTGGGAGATGACCTCACACTCGACTCGACCGTTATTCATTATTAACCCTGAATCAGATGCGTTTGAGAAGAGGAAACTCTAAACTGCGGCTTTTCACGAGACGAGACGATTCGGTGTCGTACAAATACTCTAACCTGAGAGCTTTTAACTGCAGAACTGACAGGAAAGTGTTTTAATTACATTTCTAAATAAATATTAGACCAGAAATGAACAGAGCTGCACCTCTGGAGTCGAAGCCGAACTCACCACAATGCTGGCATTAATATTAATAGTGGTGTACACGCTCTAGGGCTGGGCGATGTATCGATATAACATCGGTATTGTGATGAATGATCGCGCGATACACTTTCCTGAGATATCGTTGCTATGGTGATGTATTCCTTTAGTTTTTTAATAATTACAGATTAAATGGTACCGAATAGATGCCATTGATTTGACGTAAAAATATTTATTTGTCATTTTTAAATCTGTTCGTGTGGAGCGTCCAGCGCACGAGTCCCCGCGAACGAGCCGTTACTATGGAAACGATAACGTGTCAGAACGAGCGCGTTAATACGAACCTGCGCTACTCTCAGAGCTGCTGTTATAGAAAACTAAACCACACCTTCTGACCAATCAGAGACCAGGTTCCAACGATGAAGATGATCTATCATGATCTTTCGATACAGAGTCGTCATAACAGTGTTGACCCCAGCGCTCCGGCTGAAACGGGTTTAAAACCCCGCTGACGTATGTAGTCGTTTTATTGTATGATTATAGCGTGTTAGGGCATAGTGCGGAACAGGAAGTGCTTCAGTGACGTCTGTGTAATGATTCCTTTGTTCTGTCGTGTTTTGAGCTACACCCAGAAAAACGAGTCACATCTCACCGAACCTTCTTTTCCCTTCCCTTCAGTCACGTCACGGGAATTCCAGCTCTCGTTCGTGAAGGACCGTCAGTTTTACATTCTTACTGGTTTCCGGTTAGATGTTTGCTTTTAGGAAGCGAGAGCTTTGTCCCTGTTCCGTGTGGATCCGCACGGTTAAAGGATCGCTCGGCTGATTTTAGCTATACGGAATAAAACCAGGCTTTTCATACCAGATATTTTCATGTCAGTTTGGGAGGAAAATCACCTCAGGCTATTCTCATCATCATCTCTCTCTCTCTCTCTCTCTCTCTCTCTCTCTCTCTCTCTCTCTGTCTCTCTCTCTCTCTCTCTCTCTCTCTCTCTCTCTCTCTCTCTCTCTCTCTCTCTGTCTCTCTCTCTCTCTCTGTTTGTGTGTGTGGTTTTCTTTCCAAACGTCCTTGAGCTTTGGAAACGAAGGTTTTGTTGTTGTTGTTTTTATTAGATTTATGTTGAAATGGGACGTCACTTGTTAGCAACAAGCTAGCCAGGTTACTGTACATTAGCACTATGGGTGATGTTTAATGTTCACGAGGTGTTTACCTTCTGAAAAGAGCGAACTGGACGGTCAGTGTTGCGGTCAGATTTGAACCGGACAGCGCGTCGAGTCGTCAGTGTACTTGATGCGGAGATGGCGTCTGACTGGTTTCCATCAGGGATTTACATTTATTCGTTTAGCGGACACTTTTTATCCGAAGCGACTGACAAATGAGGAAATACGAGCAAAGCGATAGATCAGGCGGAGAATAATACGAGTAGTGCAACTGTACGAGATTTATAACTGAGTTCTAGAGAAGCAATGTGTGCAGAGTAGAGGTGTAAGAGCCAGGGTAAGTGTTGTTGTTTGTTTGTTTGTTTTTTAGGATAATGTGGTGTTGGCATTTTAGGGGTTGGTTAGGTGTTCACAGAAGAGGTGGGTCTATAGCCGTGTTTTGAAGATAGTGCCGGATTCTGCGGTCCGGAGCATGTCCGATTCGACCTGGACGTCACCTGGGTTCGTCGGTCTCGAGTACCAACTGCGACTGTCTTCTCTTGTCACCAAAGTTGTTTAGTTTTATTTCGATTTTTGATTCTTCCTCCCCAATTTGATCATTTGCCATTTCCTGTGAGACGCGTGAAGCCAGCGTAGCATTTCGAAGCTGCTACGATTGGCTAGCGTAACTATGTAGCCGTTCTGGCATTATGAGCACATTTCCAGTGAGCACTTGAGAGGCTGTCACGCCCATTTATTACATCAGTCTTCCATTGCTTTTCAGGAAGTAATGTCCCATGAATCCTATCCTATGAATCATATCCCTTAAAGACTTTTTCCACGTTGTAGTTGTGTGGTCTGCTTGCAAAAATATCTATAAATGATTGATTGAGAGATGAGATGACGAGTGAAGCCATGAAAAGCAGCTGCTTTCCTCTCCACTGCTACAACGTTGTCTTTGTCCATTAGCCTAGCGACCGAGCGCTCTAGCAGTCTCGCAGCGTGGACGTATTTTCCTGCGAAATCGCACATACGGTGATTTGAAGTGATTGTACTATGAAGTCGCCAGTGGCCGTTCCTACTACTTGTTGCCATAGTAACGTTTATCAGTGCGTGGTGTGGCCAGCGTTCCATGTTTGACGACAAATCAGTGAGTGGCCTTGAGGAAGGCCTCTAACCCTCAACTGCTCAGTCGTATAAATGAGAGAAATGTAAGTCGCTCTGGATAAAGGCGTCTGCCGAGTGCCGTGAATGTGAATGTGAATGTAAATGTGAATGTAAATGTGATGTGGTCATATGCGTCCCAGACCACCTCCGAATGTTGTTTGAGTGATCGGATCACAATGCACAAAGTGTCCATGACACATTCACGCCTGTACGACCCGATCACCCAGTACGCATATCAATCCCAGGTGTGAACGAGGCAGCTGTAGCTCTCTATGGCTTCCAACTTGTGATGTCCTGACACTTTTTCTTTGCAGCACTTAGGCCTTGAGTAGACTGATACAATAATCTCGTTCAAAAGTACAGCAGAGCTGCTTTTAATTACTGCTGACGGTCTGAGCAGCCATTTTAAATAGACATCATTGTGCTGAACTCATCGTTTATTAACACCTTCATAAATTCCCCATTCATTTTCTCAGGGGTTTTTCTTTTCTGATGTTGGAAGCTTTAGTTGAGTAGAGCATTACAGCTCTGCCCAGGCAGTGCTTCTGGCTAAACGCCACCGGCTTCACAAGACGCTCAGCTGTTTCCTGGAGCCGCTCTGTATTGGAGATAACGTTCAGAAGAACTTTCTCCAGAGGGTCGAGTGTAAGATAAAGATGGAGGTCGATCTGATCTCGCCTCACACACACACACACATACACACCCTGCAGGCTGGGAGAGGTTTATCACCAGAAGCCCACTGCTTCTGAATCGTCATTCAGGTCCACCGTGTGTTAGAAACGGAGCTGGAACAGGATGATAGCCTTCCGATTGGCTTTACGTCATCACTGGACGAGAAATGAACGTTTTATTGTATAATTCACATTATGCATGGACAAAATAATCTGATCACAGTGTAAAAAAAAAAAAAAAAAAACTTTCAGAGCGTTTTATTTCATTAAATTTAAAGACAAATTTAAATACTTTTAAAATAAAAGAACTAGCCATGGCTGATGTAATCCTTGCGTCAGCTGTGGAGTAATGTTTTGACGATATTGCGACTTGTGTGAAATGCTGCATGATGATGGTGTAGATGTAAAGTAGTCCTCGGTGAGTCACACGGCATGAGCTCTCCTCTAACCAGTCTAGGCAGGTCCGAGCACAAAAGATCACATGACCCTCATTGTACCCTTCGTTTGTACCCTTCAGCACTCATCTCACACAGGCTTTAAACAGGACGCGTTTCTTCCTTTCCGTCTGCAACGGCCTCGTAAACAACTGCTCGTGGAGTCACGTCTCCGGCTCCAGTTCCCAGGGAACTGTTCTGCGATCATAGAATAGAGTGGCGTAGTAGAGTAGAACAGAGTACAGTAGAATAAAGTAGAGTAGAGTATAATGGATTAGTACTGAGTATAATACAGTATATTATAATAGAGTACACTAGAGTGGAATAGAGCTGAGTATATTAGAGTAGAACAGTGTGATTGAATAGAACAGAATAGAGTACAGTAGAGTAGAACAGAGCAGAGTATATTAGAGTAGAACGGACTAGAATAGAACAGTATAATTGGGTATAATGGGAGTAGAGTGGAACAGTATAATAGAGTAGAGTTTATTAGAGTAGAACAGTATAATAGAGTAGAACAGTATAACAGAGTAGAACAGAACAGTATAATAGAGTAGAGTTTATTAGAGTAGAACAGTATAATAGAGTAGAACAGTATAATAGAGTAGAACAGTATAACAGAGTAGAACAGAACAGTATAATAGAGTAGAGTTGAATAGAATAGAACAGTATAATAGAGTTGAATAGAGTAGAACAGTAGAATAGAGTTGAATAGAGTAGAACAGTAGAATAGAGTAGAATAGAGTAGAACAGTAGAATAGAGTAGAACAGAACAGTATAATAGAGTAGAACAGAACAGTATAATAGAGTAGAACAGTATAATAGAGTAGAACAGAACAGTATAATAGAGTAGAGCAGTATATTAGAGTAGAGTTTATTAGAGTAGAACATTATAATAGAGTAGAGTTTATTAGAGTAGAACAGTATAATAGTAGAGTTTATTAGAGTAGAACAGTATAATAGAGTAGAGTTTGTTAGAGTAGAACAGTATAATAGTAGAGTTTATTAGAGTAGAACAGTATAATAGAGTAGAGTTTGTTAGAGTAGAACAGAACAGTATAATAGAGTAGAACAGAACAGTATAATAGAGTATAATAGAGTAGAGCAGTATATTAGAGTAGAGTATATTGGACTAGAACAGTAGAATGGAGTAGAATATGAATGGAGCACATATGAATAAGAATAAATTAGAATAGAGTAGAATGGAATAGAATAGAGTACAGTAGAGTGTATGGAATACGAATAGAAATGAAGTAAGTAGTATGTGTATTGAGAAAAGTATCGAGGAAAAAAGTAGAGTAAAATATAAACAGCATTGAGTGGAAGAGGAATTTAAATAGAATATTAAATGAATTAAATAGAGTGAAGTTAGAAGGTAGGACAGAGTAGAATGTGAATAGAATAGTGTAGAGTATGGAATTAAATAGTCTAGAATGTGAATAGAATAGTGTAGAGTATGGAATTAAATAGTCTAGAATGTGAATAGAATAGTGTAAAGACGCTAATGTCGCTAACAGGTAATGGAAACATGGCCACTGGTTTAGCATTGTGTCTAAATCAGCACACGGTCGCCTATAATGCTCAGTAACACAATTTGTATATAAAACAGTAGAATAAATCTGTATTCAAAGTGTGTGTGTGTGTGTGTGTGTGTGTGTGTGTGTGTGTGTGTGTGTGTGTGTGTAAAACTGCCCGGGAGGTAAAACTAAACCTGGTGTCGTTACTGAACACCTGGTGTGTTCTCTTGCTCAACTGGTGTTATGCAAACCCCCCAAACCCTGCAGCTCACACACACACACACACACAGAGATGTCCTAATCAGCTGATCGTGTGCAGTGGAAAAAAGACAGTATTACACACCCACACACACACACCTGCCCTTAAGAGGAGCTGAAATGAAGTAGTGGCTCGTGACTCGTTGACTTGCTGAGACATTCTTGACTGACAGACTAAAGTTGAATAGTGTTTAGTGGGGTGTGTGTGTGTGTGTGTGTGTGTGTGTGTGTGTGTGCTTTGCTGTGGTTGTTTGTTTTTGTTTTATTAAGGTGTACAAAATGAGTAACAAACCTGATTGCGTGATCATCACCTCCAATTGATTAGAAGACAGTACAGTAGAATATAATATAATGGAGTACAGTAGAATATGAAGATGATGGAATAGAGTAGAATGTAAATGCAGTAGAGTATAATGTGAATAGAATGGAGTACAGTAACATAAACAAAATGCAATAGTATGGCGTAGAGTAGAGTCGAATTTGAATAGAATAGCGTATTAATAGAATGGAGTACAATATGAAGAGTAGAAAACAATAGAGTAAGGTAAAATATGAAGAGTAGGCTGGGGTCGATTAGAGTAGTGTGGATTGTGAATAGAATAAAGTAGAATACAGTGGAGTAGGATATAGTAGCGTATTAATAAAGTGAGCTAGACTACAGCAGAGTGAAATGTAATCATGTAGAATATGAATAGAACAGAATGGAGTAGCATCGAATAGAGTAGAGCATGAATATGAAGAGAAAAGCGTAGGGTTCAAAGTATAATAGAATATGAATAAAGTTGGATAGATTCGCGTAGAATGTAATAAAATACAACAAAATGGAGTACAATAGCATTGAGTAGAGTACAACATCAAAGCAAATGGAATAAAGTAGAGTAGCATATGAATAGAATGAAGTAGGTTAGAATAGAGTTGAAAAGAGTAGCATGGATATATGAACAGTCTAGTACAGTCAAGAAGAGTGGAATATCATTAGAGTAGAGATGAAGAGTAGAATATGAATGGAATAAAGTGGAGTACTGGAGTAGAACATGAAGATGAATAGAATAGCAAATGAAGTAGAATAGCATATGAATAGAATAGAGTTGAGAAGAATAGCATAGAGTAAAGTGGAGTACAGTAGCCTGGAGTAGAACATGACTAGAATAGAATATGAATAGAAAGTTGAAGGTACAGTAGAACGTGAATAGAGTAGAGTAGAGTTGGAATAGGGTATGTGACCTCAGCAAGTGGCATTTTCATGACTCAATATAATATCCTGACTGAAACGTCAGACTCTGATGGAGACATGAATCTCTCGATGTGTGTTCGAAATAAAATCAGAATAGAATTGCAATAAAATTCTAATTAATCAGAGGATTTTATAAACCTCGAGTTTAAATGTGGTCTCCTTTAACAGATGAAACGGTGGAGCGGAAGGAAACGAAGGAAAATGTGAATGTAGCCAGACTAAGATTGCTCAATCTGACCTGACGGTAAGAGAACAGGGCCTTGAGAGTGTGTGTGTGTGTGTGTGTGTGTGTGTGTGTGTGTGTGTGTGTGTGTGTGTGTGTGCTGCACACATGACCTTTAGTCAGGTTATCGTTTGCGTAATCACAGCAGCCGTTTCATTTCACATGCAACTTGGCCACTTTATTAGGAACATTTTTAACACGATTAACTAATCGACCAATCGCGTGGCAGCGGCACCCGGAGCGTGCAGAATCATGCAGATACAGACCAGAAGGACCCGATGCGGTCTTCTTCTGCTGTCGTCCATCTGACTCGGCGTTCGGACAAAGCGCGTGGAGTTGCTTTTCTGCTCATCACGCTTGTAAAGAGTGGTTATTTCTGGTTACCGTAGCCTTCCCGTCAGCTCCAGGAAGTACGGCCGTTGACGTCTCGTCTGACGTCTCATCAGCAAGGTGTTTCTGTCGCAGAGCAATCGCTCGCTGGGTTTTATCTTTCCGTCCGTCTATCACGCTGAGATAATTCCTCGTTTCTGACGTTTGATGTGAACGTTAACCTCCAGCTGCATGATGTGACGCGTTGTCCTGGTGTCACATGATTGGCTGATTGGATAATTGCACTACTATAAATATATACTCTGACATCATCCGATTCCTGTGGTTGGAACTAATGTCTCTCTCTCTCTCCTCCTACTCCACTCTGCAGTTCCTCCTACATGATTTTGATCCTATTACATAATCGGCATTAGCGTGACAGAAAATAGATTCTCTCTCTCTCTCTCTCTTTATCTCTCCGTCTCCCACTCCCTCATTTCTCTCTAGACCCCGCCCTTCGCCTGAGGCAGCACACCACGAGAACTCTCCAGGGGGGATTTAATTTGCGGAGGATTGATTTCCCGTGATGCCTTTTGTCTCAGTCGGAGGTCACAGGGCTAAAGACACTGTAGGGATTATAAACGAGGGGACGGCACTCGCTCCGTTTTACTTCACCTCAACGCGGCGGCTATTTCTGACTCGGACCTTTTAACCGTTAATGTCCGAGAAACTCTCCGAAGGACAAAATCCTTCCGCTTAGATTTATCGCGTGCGGCTTTCTCAGCGCCTGACTTCATTAACCCGAGCGCCCTTGCTTTCTCCAGCGGGTCCGTCCAGTGCTGGAGCGGCACGATAAATTCCCACGACGCTAGCCGTCTCGCTGATTTTAACCTCGTTAAAGTGGCTCTGAATTCTGCAGCGCGAGGCTTTAAACGCTTGAAGCGTCTCCTGGATGCTAACTCTGATTGGAGAGATTTGTTACCGCACCGCTAAATGCTCTAACGTCGATTTTTAAAAAATAAAATAAAATTTCCCCTCCGTTGTACCCGATGTGCACGCTAGCGAGCGGCACAGCGTGAGGCGGACGTTCGTTTTCTACGTACACGCATGACGCGGAGCTGCGATTTCTGCGACAGAGTGACGTTCGAGTGAAGATTTTCTCAATTCTTTGCGAACTAGCCGTGAAAACGGTGAAGTAACGAATCTAGCCATCGGCTAC